>NC_040021.1:1303715-1437288 GCF_000972845.2 Larimichthys crocea
TATTGGTTGTTTAAATGTTCCGTATTGGTTGTTTAAATGTTCCGTATTGGTTGTCTAAATGTTCCGTATTGGTTGTTTAAATGTTCCGTATTGGTTGTTTAAATGTTCCGTATTGGTTGTTTAAATGTTCTGTATTGATTGTTTAAATGTTCCGTATTGGTTGTTTAAATATTCCGTATTGGTTGTTGAAATGTTCTATATTGGTTGTTGAAATGTTTTGTATTGGTTGTTTAAATGTTCCGTATTGGTTGTTGAAATGTTCTTTAAATGTTCTGTATTGGTTGTTGAAATGTTCTATATTGGTTCTTTAAATGTTCTGTATTGGTTGTTTAAATGTTCTGTATTGGTTGTTTAAATGTTCTGTATTGGTTGTTTAAATGTTCTATATTGGTTGTTTAAATGTTCTGTATTGGTTGTTTAAATGTTCTGTATTGGTTGTGTAAACAGGAAGTGATCAGTGACTCTAATGAATGAAATGAGTTTTAATCCTCCATCATTAAACCTCCACCTCCTCCCTCAGCCTCCACCTCCTCCCTCAGCCTCCACCTCTGCTTTAAATCTGCTGCTCCCAGTCTTCACACCCTGAAACCACTTGACCCGCCCACACACACACACACACACACACACACACACACACACACTCTTCCCTCATGTATTCTTCATGCGGTTGATCCTCTCCGGTCGGCCGGTGCAGCTCCGGGCATTCATGGACCCGAAGCGTCCGCTGTGTGCTGCTCTGTGACGGGCTGCAGAGGCTGAATCTCCGCGGACTCGAACCTGGAACTTCTCCTCCTCTCCTCCTTCTTCCTCCTCTCCTCCTCCTCTTCTCTCTGCGTCATGTCTTTTGGCACCAACACAAAAACGGGCTTCTCCGTGCGGGACATCCTGGATCTCCCGAACCCGACCGGCGGCAGAGGCGGCTCCGGGACCGAGGAGACCGAGGAGGACGACCCCGAGGAGGCCTCCGCGGAGGTTTCAGGGCCGGGAAGCGGAACGCAGAAACTGGGATTTAACGGCGGGAGCTACGGCAGGTGGAGCCGAGGACCCGGTAACCTGCATCTCTCCCGTGAGGAGACTCAGAATTAAACATGGAAATTAAAAATAAAAATTAATTTATGACTTTTGTATCTGACACTTCTGCTCATGCGCAATTTCCAAATCAGTGCCATAATTGTGGCTCATTGATAATTAGAAGCTTAAATAGTGAATAAATGTTGAGTTTGATCAACATTCAGATGACATCATCAGATCTGATCAGTGATTCAATATTTATTCATTATTAATTATAATAAGTTTTTTAATTAAAGGTTTTGTCCAAACACTCCAGTCTGCAGCAGAGTAATCAGATTACTTCTCCTGTGTCCTTACAGTACACGGTGTTTCCGGCACCGGGTCCAAATCTCCCGAGCTGTTCACGGATGAGTCCCCGGACGCAGCGCGCGCTCCGGCGGGCGCCGCGCCGCAGAGGAGCCGCGGCAGGAAGCGGCGCGTGCTCTTCTCCAAGGCGCAGACCTTCGAGCTCGAGCGCCGCTTCCGGCAGCAGCGTTACCTGTCCGCCCCGGAGCGGGAGCACCTGGCCGGGCTGATCCGCCTCACCCCGAACCAGGTGAAGATCTGGTTCCAGAACCACCGCTACAAGATGAAGCGTGCCCGCGTGGAGCACAGCCTGGAGGCGCTGCAGCTGCTGCCGACCCGCCGGGTCGCCATCCCGGTTCTGGTGCGGGATGGGAAGCCCTGTGATCGGATCACAGCGCTGGACCTGGAGGCGACGCTCCGGTCCGGCTTGGGTCTGCCTCTGTGCGCCTACTCCCCGCTGCTGCACCCCGCGTACGGCCCGGAGCACGCCGGGCTGCCGCACATGTACCAGTGGAGCTGGTGAGGACACGAAAACAAACCCGGTTCATGAGTTCGAGTCCGGCCTGAAACATCAGAATAATCCACTTTAATCCAGATCGGACAGAAATCTAATCCACAAATAAACTTTTTGATTTTCTCTGCTCAGACTCCACGTGTTTAAAATGTGTTTAAAATGTCACAGTGATCCAACATGGATCAAATGTTCTGCTGATGTTAAAGTAACGTTCCTCTGTGTTTTATAAATCTATTTATAATGTTGACGTGAGTTGTTTTGTAAAAACTTTGCATATTTATGATGGTGAATAAAAAAGTTGGACAAAGTGTGAGAGGTTTGATTTAATAATATTATTATTGTTTATTGTTTAAATCCTTAAAAACTGTTTCTTTTTGTGATAGATATAAATATATCATAACAGCATATTATAAATAAATCAACATCTTTTTACCGTAATATCAGAAAATCACAGTATTTTACCGTAAAACTTTTTTGTTGCATAATTTAAATGTTGTTTATTTCCAGTGATTCATTTATCCAGAGATTTATTAATGTACAACACAAACTTTAAGGTTAAAATAAATTCACTGAGCTTGTTGAATTCTAACTAAACTAAACTAAATAAATCAAATAAAAATAAGTGAGTCCAAACTTCAGGCTGATTAAAGACGTGTTAACATGTTAGAAATAATGTTTGACACATTTGTAATGAAATGTTTTCAGAAATTCAAATGTTAATGTGAGTTTGCAGATTTCTTTTTCTCATAGGAAATATAAATATTAATGTATTTCTGTGATCTTATGCTGTGTTTGTCAGAGCTGCAGTGATTTTACAATGAGCAACATTTGAGGCAGCGGCTGACAAAGTGGAGATCAGAGTCTCCACAGATAAATGTGGACGAGTCCTGACGTGATTCAAAGAATAAAAAAAGATTTTTCTGTCTTTTCTTTTTCTATTAAACGTTGAATATTTTCTCTAAAAATTGTTTTTGTCGTCTCAGCTGAAGCTCGAAGAGAAACATCATATATAATAAATGAAGGTTCAGTTATTTCTGCTTCGGTTCCTCAGAAGTTCTTCATCTTCGTCTTCGTCTTCGTCCTGCAGACACTCCTGGGCTTTCGAGGATCAACAGCCAGGCTAGCTGTTTCCCCCCGTTTCCAGTCTTTGTGCTAAGCTACGCTAACTACCTCCGGCTTCGATCATCGCAGGATATTTATGAAATCATGTTTACAAAAGTTTTTAAAGGATTTTCTTTCCTGATGATGGAGAGCTTCAGTGACCACTGGATGCTTTAAATCAGAGGGTCTTCAACATGGGGTCCATGAGCCCTAGGGGGGCCCAGAGAGGTACTGCAGGGGGGTCCGCCAATTTTTTGTCAGAATAACAATTTATACCAAAACAACGATGAATGTGAAGCTGCAGAGGACTGAGAAACTATTTACAGAGATGTGCACTGCAACTGAATCAGTGGAATAATGTTAATTTAACATGCAGATCATTTTGTTAGAGCTGCATCCTCCAGATGAAGATTTATGTATGAATGTTTGGTTTTATCGCACACACACACACACACACACACACACGCACACACACACGCACACACACACAGCCGCCTGTTCATGTCAGAACGTTTGTTTCTCGTCACTGTTTTCTAAAAATCTTATAAAATATGTTAAATATGAAACTTTTTGATGTTTTAGGAATGCTCTGATGGTTTAATCTGTTAATTAGTTTATTCGAACTTTGAGATGATGAAATGTTTCTTCTTAGGAATGAGACTGAAGATGTTACATGATCAGCTGACACTGAACTCGTCTGAGGTTTGAATGTTTTAAAGGATTAAAAATCTTCATTCAACACGAGACAACCCGAGCGTTTACTGTGAGGAGACAAAGACAAGAAAGAGCCGTGTGTGTGTGTGTGTGTGTGTGTGTGTGTGTGTGTGTGTGTTGGGGTGCTCTCTGTATTCAGAGGTCAGAGGTCAGCTCATCTTAAGACGGATGATGTCACAGAGGAGGAGGAGGGCTGAAGCTTTGAGACAGTTACAAAGTGTCACCTGCTGCTACAAAAGAGACGAAGACGACGACGTTACGTCTGAATCAAAGACGTCTGACGTCTTTATTAAATGTGTCTGTCGTTACCGGACAGATGATTCAGCCTAAAAGTTTCAAAAAATGATGTTTGCAATAAAAAATGATGCAGATCTGAAATCAAAAAGTTTCCCAGCAGATGAACGACTGAAAAACTTTTCAGCTCGTTAACGAGTTCAAGAAAGAAACCAATTTATTTGTTTATTGATTTATTAAATGTGATCTGCAGAAACAGAAACAATCTGAGTTATAATTATTGTTGTTTTACTTAATATTTATTTTTTTTTATTAAAGTCTCTGTTCTGTCTTTATTATTCTTTATTTTATTTTTATGTTTCATATTTTCAGTGTTTTTTTAATTTATTTATTTTGAACTCAAACAGTCTGATGTTCATCGTGCAGCCAGCAGGTGGCAGCAAAAGATCAATCAAAGCTTTGCCAACACACCCACACACACACACACGTGGTATGTGTAACCTGACCTTTGACCTTTAGCTGACCCTGAGTGATGCAGCGTCTCTGACAGACTCGTCATGTCCTGGGACTAAAACTCAAAGACGGACACGTAACACTGGGTTTAGTTAAAGTCGTAAACAGTTTGAATAATAATACATAATAAAATAATATAATAATAATATAATATTAATAATGTCAGGCTGTTTGTGTCTCACAGTGTTTGGATTTGTTGGGGACTATTTTCTGCGGTGGATGAATCCACATTTTGTGTCTCGACCTCCACCAGGTGTTGCTGACGCTTCACTGACCTGAAACACGCGATGACGTCACAGTGACGATCCGAGGACCTGAAAACAGAGTCCAGATTATTATGACGTAAAGTACGGGGCCCTGAGGGCCACAAACACAACAGACAGTGGATGATATTATATACAGTATATTATATTATTTTTTATATATAGAGAGCACCGAGCATCGTGTTTGAATGCAGCTCTTTCTTCTTCAGCTCGCCACGTTTCTTTTCTTTTTCTCAGTTCAGAAATGAATCGCAACATTCCAGCACTGAAACTTTCAGGAATTTTTCTGTTCAGCGAATGTGAGTGAATAAAAAAACAGCTGAACATCTTCATCAAGAATAATAAATATATAAAAAATATATATTATATAATAAAATAAATAATACATATAAAAAATGCATAATATAATATATATATATATATAAAATACATAATAATACATATAAAAAATAAATAAGTGTTTTAATATTTTTTTAGTTTTTATGTAAAACAATAAATGTAATAATTATTATATTTGAGCTGCTGCATGAACATAAACACACTTTATATGTCAAGTCATGACATTTTCTCTTAGAAGTGATTATTAGTAATTATTAATTATTCCACATAAAAATAAAGAAAGGATCAGTATTACACATTTATAATTATATCATCACTTCTTTTTGATTTATATTAAAATAAACATTAAACTCTGATTTGTGTGTGTTAATGTGTGTGTGTACTTATATAACAAAAAAGCAGCACACTGACCTCACGATGGCGCTCTGGAGCTCCAGTGTGTTCACATCACACACATAGATGTGTGTGTGTGTGTGTGTGAGAGAGTGTGTGAGTGTGTGTGTGTGTGTGTGTGTTTTCTATGTTTCTTAATGCAGCTTTAACCGCTAAGTGCTGCAGGGGCGTCACCTTGACTTTGTCGACCTCACACACACACACACACACACACACACACACACACACACACACACACACACACACACACACACACACACACACACACACACACTTCTGAAGAACACTTCTGGACGCGTGACCTCTGACCTTTTCCCCCACACACAGTAATCAGGTGATGGACTCTTCTTTTCCTCCTCTGTGTGTGTGTATATACTTATAAACGTTATATATATATATAGTCGGTGGATACGGTTGATTTTTTCTTGTAACGACAAACAATAAGATAATTCAGTTTTATTTATACAGCAGTGATGTCACAACACTTCATACAGAGCCGCCTCAATAACTCCAACATGTTCTTCATCATTTAATGAAGTTAAAACCTTTGACTTTGTTTTTGTGAGCTGATTATTCTAAAAACCTTCATCAAGACTCTGCAGCGCCTCCAGTGGCCCAATCAGAGAGTTCAACTGAAACACACCAATCAAATTAAAACAAATCTAAACGAGTTATTTGTTACATTTTTTCAGACCGACATGATGTCATATATATATGTACAAACTACGGTGGCCCTGAGAGCTCAGCACACGTTCAGGTTATATATTATTGTGCATGTTGGCGCCTCAGGGCCACCGTACTGACTCTCAGTCTGTTCTACTGTGAATATTTAATATTTAAGTTTGAATGATCTGAAACAACAACATGAAGAAGAACTTCAGATTCAGTGTTTAACTCCAGCTGAGTGAGCGAGCGAAAGAAAGAAAGAAGGAAAGAAGGAAAGAAGGAAAGAAGAAAGGAAAGAAAGAAGAAAGGAAAGAAGGAAAGAAGAAAGGAAGGATGGAAGAAAGGAAAGAAAGAAGAAAGGAAGGAAGGAAAGAAAGAAGAAAGGAAAGAAGGAAGGATGGAAGGAAGAAAGGAAGGAAAGAAGGAAAGAAGAAAGGAAGGAAAGAAGGAAGGAAAGAAGGAAAGAAGAAAGGACGAAAAGGAGGAAGGAAGGAAGGAAAGAAGGAAGGAAAGAAGGAAAGAAAGAAGGAAAGAAGGAAGGAAGAAAAGGAAATAAAGAAAGACAGAAAGAAAGAAAGAAAGAAAGACGAAAAGGAGGAAGGAAAGAAAGAAAGAAGGAAGGAAGGAAAAAAGAAGGAAAGAAGGAAGGAAGGAAAGAAAGAAGGAAGAAAAGGAAATAAAGAAAGAAGGAAAGAAGAAAGAAGGAAAGAAAAAGAAGGAAAGAAAGAAAGAAGGAAAGAAGAAAGAAGGAAAGAACAGAAAGAAGGAAGGAAAGAAAGAAGGAAAGAAAGAAAGAAAAAAGCATCATGGCCTCTCTGTGTCGTCACGTCGCCTCTCTCTCAGCGTGGAGTTTGAAACTCGGTGGATTTTTCTACGTTTCAGGAGCCAGGTGGTCTGCACGCCTCCCCCCTTCCTCTCCTTCTTCCCTTCTTCCTTCCTTCCTCCTCCCTCCCTCCTCCCTCCTCTCCCTCCTCCACCTCCCTCCACCTCCCTCCTCCTCCTCCACCTCCTCCCTCCCTCCTTCCTCCACCTCCTCCACCTCCTCCCTCCCTCCCTCCTGCACCTCCTCCCTCCCTCCTGCACCTCCTCACCCTCCTCCACGTCCTCACCCTCCTCCACCTCCTCCTCCACCTCCTGGTTTGGAGTGGGCTGCCTTTTCAAGAGGCGTTCAGGGGCCCCAGCTGCTTGGCCTAATGCTCCTCCAGAGAGCCGAGGATTAAACTGAGGGGAGCCGCAGAGGAGGACCGGCAGGAGGAGTCTGCAGAGGAGACAGGACAATGTGAAGGAGGTGGGTGAGGGGAGGTCGGAGGTCGGAGTGCCTCCTCCACCTCCTCCACCTCCAGCCACAGGTGCTTTCACGTCTGGAGGAAAACAAAGATGCTGCGAGGTGGATCAGAAACACGGAGCCGCATTTTTACTCTGATTAATTCATTTCATAATTAAGGTGGATTTTTATCAGTATTTAACTAATTATTAATTAATATTTTTGGATTTTATTCCAGAGGAGTTACAATTTTTTTTAAATCTTTGTGGCTCCAATTTTTTTTTTCAAAATAAAAGCAAAAACATAAAAAAAGAATTTTAAATTGTTTATTTTTTTATAATTTACTTTCCCAGGTCATGAGTTCAAACGTTGACCTGTTGGTGGCGCTGCATGCAAAGATCATCGTTAAGATCTCACCTGAGTGGAACAAACCATCTACTCAGGTGACAGAGGGGAGCCGACAGAAAACAAACAAACATTTTTTATTTTATTTTATTATTTTGTGTTCAGTTACAAAACAAAGTGAGAAAACTGGTCAACTTTCAGCCGACAGGTTCATTTCTGATGACTGATTATCGATGACCTCGTTTCATTTGTTTCTTGTCTCATTAAATCGGATTAAAAACAGTTCGTGTATCGCGGAGCGCCAAACGTGGATTCATCCACCGCTTAAAATAGTCCCCAACAAATTCACCACGTCCTCGTGTTTGAGTGACGTTAGTTAAAAATAACAGTCAGTGACTCTTTAGTTAAGACTTTTATTTGTTTTTAAGGAGTCACCTGTTCAGTTTGAACCAATCAGCTCGCAGCAGAGACAGACTGTTGTTGTTGTTGTTGTCAGATATTTTATCACCAACATGTTGGAATCAGATAAAAACACAAACACTAAGAATTAAAACAGAATAAAACACGTTCATATGATAAAGAAGTTCAGATTTCAAACATCAGATCAAACCTTTTAAATCTGAAATATCTGAATACTGAAATAAAATCAGAATCAGTCATTAAAGAGCTCGGTGAACTTTCTTCTTTTTGGCTCGGCTGCAGATTAACTCGGTTAAACTCTCTGAAGGATTCATGAATCTCTTTGTTCAGGTTAAAAACATTCTGAGGTCGACACCGCCTCGGACCTGAAAAATGTTTTTTTATTTGGTCGGCTCACCTTCAGATGAATTCATCTTCACAGCATCGAGGAGCCTGAACCGGCTCCAAAGAACAGATGGAGGTCCAGGTTCTGCTCCAGGTTCTGGTTCTGCAGGACTTTAAGTGTTAAAGACGTGATGACTGAAACATCATATGTTTATATATGACAGTCTCTGTTTAACGTGGATTTTATTTAATTACCAGATTGTTTTATTTTCAGTCATAACATTTATCAAACAAAATAAAAATACTTTATATATTAAACAAAACTCCAAATTCACAATAAATAAATAAAATAAATAAAGTTTATTTACTCAGCAGCTTAAGTTTAATATTGTATTTTAATTTAACTTTATTATTTATATTTATCCTGATTTTGATTTGTTTCATCTTTATTTACATTTTGATCAGTTTGTTTTAAAAAAAACTAAACGATTATTTTGTTAATTAACGAATAAATCGGTTAATATATAAATGAGTTTTCACAGCTAATTAAGCAAACCTGAATATAAAAATAAAACAAATAATAATAAAACTGATTGATGGAGAAAATAAACTGAAATGCTGCTAAATATAAAATATCAGAAATAAATTCAAACTTTGAACATTCGATATATTTTACACACTCAAACATTTAAATTTGTACTTTTACTTTTACTGAAGAATCTGAAATATTAAAAGTTTGAACTGAGCGAGGAGATAAACACTAATATATTAAAACTTATTAAAAAATATAAAAACAAAACTTTATCCAGGAGCAGAAAATGTTTTTAGAAGAGACGTTAAAACACATTTGAAGTTCAATGAAACTTTAACAGAAACTTTGAAGTTTTCCATGATAATTAAAGTTTATCAGGATTTAAATAAATAAATAGAATCAGACAAACTTCAGAAATATTATTACGAGTTCAGCATGAACAAGAAAATAAAGAGTTTAAATAACTCATGTTATATAACAGTAACGTTATCCTAACGTGTTCGGAACGTTTAAACAACCTTCAGTGAAATAAACAAAATAACTTTAAACCAGTTTAAATAAATTAAATTATAATTTCACAGGCAGGAGGTGACGTCAGAACGCTCCCTGTTATTACGTCATATTAGATTATTACATATCGGTGAATTTCACGGAATATTTCCACAGTAAACTCCTCGGAAAGTTTCACATAAGAAACTTCTTTAAAGTCTGAAAACTTCAGAAACTTTGGCGCCAATAAATGTTACGTTTCAGTTCTAATTAATTAAATTAATTAAACAAACTTCCGTCATCAGGTCACGGCTCCACGTCAAGTCCTTCAAAATAAAACTCTGAACTCTCTCCGGTCCCGGTCCCCCTCCTTCCTTCCCGCCCTCCGGTGCAGCTGCTCGGTTCACCGGAGCGCGAACCGGAGGAACTCGTTTTTAATCCGCCGCCGGGAAAATACAGAGAGGACGTGAAGTGACGTGACGCCGCAGGTCAGCAGGTGATTGGCTGAGCCCAAAGCTGCACCTGCGGCCGATGACGTCAGAGAACGACGTCAAAAAATACGTTTTTAAAAAAAATGATCGATGAATAATTAACAAAATAAATAAAATAAAAGTTAAATAAAATTAATGTTTTTGATTTAAAAACAGAAAAAAACTTTTATTTTGTTAAAAATAATAAAAACATTAAAAAGATTTAAAACAATTTAGAAGTGAAAGAATCCAGAAAAACTAAAAAACTGAACTTTAAATTTAAACTTCCACGTGCGCATCATGGACATGAATAATTATCTGGTTACATTTAACATAAATTAGCATAAATTATCGTCATAATGAGGCTAATGAAGCAGCTACTTGTTTGGTTTAGACTGACAACAAAACAAACTGAACAAACATTAATTTACATATTTATGAACTTCAACGAGCCAGAAATGAGAAAATATTAAATATTAAAAATAGAAAATTTAGTGAAACTTTGTTCAGATTCTGAGTTTTCTGTTGGTTCATTACAGTTTAATTAAATATTTTTAGTGACTCAGGTTTCACCAGCATCAGAAATTCACCATCAGCTGCTCGGCTGTGCAGGGTTCTGGTTCTGGTTCTGGTTCTGGTCCCAGTGTTTCCATCCCCTCCTCTTACCTCACATGTCAGCTGTCATTGTTGCTGAGTCCGCTCGCTCCGCCCCTCCATGTGCGGAGTCTGTCCGGCGGGATAAGGGCGCCTCTCCTCCTCCCGCAGCCGATCAGCTGGACTTCTTCCCAGGGAGACACCAGCAGCAGGACGCCGGAGGGAGGGAGGGGGACGCAGGCAGAGAGCGTCCAGGACAGACCCGACCACATCCAGCCAGAGCACGGGGGGTGTCCGCACCATGTCCTTCAGCCCGAAGCACTCCACCCCCTTCTCAGTCAGCGACATTCTGAGCCCGATGGAGGACAGCTACCGGAGGTTCGGAGGGATGGACCCCGCCGCGGGGAGCCTCGGGTCCCAGCTGGGAGCCTACCGGCAGCCGCAGGTGTCACAGCCCGGTACGCAGCACCATCAGCACCAGGCGCAGCAGCAGCAGCCGCCTCATCTCCACCATCATCACCACCACCATCACCATCACCACCTGTCCTCCTCTTCATCCTCATCCTCCTCCTCTTCCTCAGCCTCAGCAGCAGCCGCCGCAGCAGCTCTGGGACCCGGCGGGCCGTATCACGTGCCCCACGGGGTGCCACAGTTCTCCGGGGCCGTCGGAGGGTTCTGTAACGGCGGGATCGGGAACGTGGGAGACCTGCCGTCCTACCAGGAGACGGTGCGGGGCGGAGGAGCGGCGGCGTGGTACAGCAACCCGGAGCCGAGATACCCGACAAGTAAGAGCAGCAGCACCGGAATGAAAGTTCAACAACCGGAGAGAGAAACGAACCGAACCGGGAAATCTGAAGTTCATAAAACATCTCTGAATTTAAAAATAACGAAATTAAATCAGATTTTATTAATTATAAATGTTCAACAGTAAACAGGCCTCATGGATTCATTTTAATTTAACATTTATAATAATTTAAAACATCTCGATCAGTCTTTATATTTCTGTAATTAATTAAACCTAATATTCATGTTTGTTTTATTAATGAAAAGTTAATTTGATGCTTTAATATCTGGAATTATTCAGAAACTCATCCAGTAAAAATCGAAATGTTTTTCAGCTTCAATCTTTAAATATTTTAATGTTTTATATTTTTTAAAGTCTTTAAATTTCTAATTTAACTGAATCTTTGTTAATAAATTTAAAGATGTTTTTCTTCGTTAAATCTCGGATGTTTCTGTGCGTAAAGTCTCCAGGTTCATGGGCCCCTCCGCCGGGATGAACATGTCCGGGATGGTGGGCAGTCTGGCCGGGATGGACTCCAGCACCAAGTCCATGGTGACTCTGCACGCGGCTCCACGCAGGAAGCGGCGCGTGCTCTTCTCCCAGGCTCAGGTGTACGAGCTCGAGCGGCGCTTCAAGCAGCAGAAGTACCTGTCCGCCCCGGAGAGGGAGCACCTGGCCGGACTCATCCACCTCACCCCGAACCAGGTGAAGATCTGGTTCCAGAACCACCGCTACAAGCTGAAGCGGCAGGCCAAGGACAAGAGCGCGCAGGAAGGAGGAGGTGGAGGAGGTGGAGGTCTGTGCGCCACGACGCACCGCTCCTCCTCCGTGTCCCCGGTCACCTCCAAGAACGGCAAAAGCTGCCGGAACGAGTCGAACCAGAGCGGGAACCGACAGAGCAGCTCGGGGGAGGCCTTGGCTGCGACCCCGCAGCAGCAGCAGGTGAACCAGCAGCAGGTGAACCAGCAGCAGGTGAACCAGCAGCAGGTGAACCAGCAGCAGGTGAACCAGCAGCAGGTGAACCAGCTGTCGTCCACGGACGAGCTGGAGGACTTGTCCCCGAGCCCGCCGCTGGGCCTGCACGCTCAGATCAACATGACGCAGACGGACGCGGCGCTAATCGAGTACACGAACAGCATGATCGGCTCCAATTTACTGTACGGGAGGACTTGGTAGGGACGCCGGGAGGACAGACGCGGGCAGCGGGCCTGTGGGGCTCCATCCCCGGGTTGGATTTGTTTGAGAGAACCGGGACAAAACAGGACGAGCAGCGGACTTTGTGTTTCCTCCCCGTGCGTAAAGTTCTGGTTCCGTTACGCACAGACTGAGCGCTGAAGCTGAATGTTGACTTTCATGTATTTTTCCTTCAAAACGAAACTTTCGTTTTTTTTTTGTTTTTTTTTGTTGTTGTTGAGGCAAAACCCGCAAAAAACCGTGATGACGCGCGCGCTGCGCTCATTAAATTATTCCAGGTTATAAATGAATCAAAACAAACAAAGAATCTTTTTGTCACAGCTGATTTTTATGTTTCCAGTTTGAATAAACGCTTTGAGAAAAATGCTCTAATGATATTTGGATCATGAATGTTTCAGAAATTAAATCTGGATTTTTTACGAGCGACTCATTTTAAAGTTTGTTTTTTATAATTTGATCAAAATAAAAATGAATCCATAGATCAGGTCAGACAAACAGCCGGACACTTCCTTCACTCACTTGTATATTTTTTTTTTTTTACAAGTTTTACAGGCGTTCATCTTAAAAATCACAAGTTACATAACAACTTTGTCTAAGTGGAATAAAAAGGAAAAACCAAAAAATTTAAATCGTACAAGAAAAAGACACTAAAATGAAAAAAGACGCCGTGTCTCGTACAAAGACAAACCAGAGTCCAGCCGGGCGTCGCTTTATTTCCAGGTGTAGCGTCTGGATGGAGGAGGTGGAGGGTAACTCCTGCTGGAGCTGTAGCTCTGAAACAAAACAGACAAAGTTTAACTTCATCATCTGAAATATTCAAACATTTAAAAAAACATAACTTTTAATCTTCACTCAAAAAATCAAATGTTTAAATTTATTTTAAAGGTTCCACTTTATTATTATTATTAAAAGTTATTTCTGACAGAAGATTTGAGTTGAAATAACTTAATAATAATCTTAAAAACGGGAACCTGCAAAATAAATTTAATTAAACAGCATTTTATTTTGAAAACATAAAAACCAAAATGAGAAAATTATTTGTTCAGATTTTAATCTAAATGTTTCCTGAGTCAGAAATTCACATTTTGTTTTAAATTCATTCAAACTTCAGTTTGCAGAAATAAAACAAATCTTTAAATTAAAACTCAAAACAGAGATATATAATAGTAATGTGAATTATTCAGGCTTTTAATTTGAAAACTTTAAGTTAAATTTCACGTCTGCTGGTTTAAAAAAAAAAAAAAAACTGAACTAATCAAAATTTAAAAAGTGATTTTTGTGTGAACTGAGCCTTTAAAGCTGCTGAGACTGAGGAGGTTTGACTTTTATTTTGAAGTTTTAATAATTTAAATGTCAGAAAGTCAAACACAAAGTTTCTGTAATATTCACTCAAACATCCACAAACACAGACTCTTTAATTCACATCAGCCAGTTTAACCAGTTTACTTCCATTTTGACGGTCGACCAATCAGAGGAGAGTCTGCGAGAGTTCAACATGTTTCAGATTCATGAAACGATTAGTGATAAATTAATTAAAGTGATTTATTGGAGAAAGCTTCTGTCTGTGTTTCTGTGTCACAGGATTTCACGTGACGTCACGTTTCTTCATTTTCTAAAAGACTCGGTGAATCTCTCCAAACGCTCTCGGAGGAGTGAGCTGAGATTCAGAAGTTTAAACGCCGTCTCGTCTCGTGCATCTACCTGATGATGCTGCCCTCGGTTGTCCCTGCGATCGTCTCTGTGATCGTCCCGGCGCTCGTGCCAGCCGTCTCGGCGCTGATCGTAGCGCTGCTGGTAGCTGCTGGAACCGGCCCCTCCCTGACCGCGGACCGCGTTCTGCTGGTACGCCGACTGCTGCGACTGCGAGGCCCGATCCCAGCCGTGACCTCCTCCTCCTCCTCCTCCTCCGCCTCCGTACTGCTGCTGCTGCTGCCTGCAGACACAAACACACATCGAATCACGTTAGCTCCTGAAAAACCCTGAGGAGACGCAGATGGACGTTCACGAGGAGCTCCAGGCTGAAGTGGAAGTAAAGACCTCGAGGCTAAAAACACGTTTCTGCAGGTTCATTCACGAGAACGAGGCCTTCATACAAAGTCCAACATGCCTGATGTGCTTTTACTTTGAAAGGCTCGTTTTTAACTTTTTGTTAAACACAGAAAATAAAAACTTTTTTCAGCAGCTTCCTCTGAGCGAGAACAAACGTTTGTAAAGATCTTCAGGACAAAATAAAATCAGTTCAACAGAATAATAATTGGGAACTTTTTTTTTTTTTGGATAATTAAAATAATTTTTCAGCATAAATAGTGAAAAAGTTCCAAATGTTTTATTCGGTTTTATATTTTTATAAATCTGTTTTTTTACAGATTAATCAAATAAAGAGTTGTGCCTCAATAAAATGTTTAAACTGAGCGAGCTGAACTTTTATTTATTAATAAATAAACTTGGTTCATGTTTGGCGGCCTCTCTCTGCTCTGCAGTGACCTCGGTAAAGCCCCTCATCGACGGGCGTTTACCGAGGGATCGAGCTCTCAAAGAGATAAAAACGGCCTCTCGACTCACGAGTATGAAATGAAACATTTTCACATATGGCTCCGATCGGCCCGCATTGCGTCCGTGGGACCGACTGAAGAGCCGGCACGCCACGGCCCTCCAAACCTCAGCCGGACAATGTGTGGATCCAGCGGCGATATTAAAAGTCTCTTCTTGGTAACAATGACGAGCCCCATCCCTCATTACTGAACCATGTCACACTCCGGCCAGCGCCGGACTTAACCGAGCGCTGGAATCCGTAATCCCCTCTCTGCCAGTTCCTCCTGCGTTTCATTTGATCCGGTCCCGAGCAGTTAAAAGAAACTGTTTTCAGTGGCTGCTAATAACTACTGACCTGAGGTGACACCGAGCCACAATGGGCCTGAAAAGTTGAACCGCAGAACCTGATTAGAGACTTTGGAGAGGCAGAATCAATAAGGCGGACCGAGCGGGCCGCGGCGCTCGGAGCGGCATTAGTGATGCCTCATTAAGTTGCACAAACCTCCTCGAGAGAAATTTGTTTTAGAGCGACGGGGAGAAATCTTTAATTCAAGCCAGCAGAGAGAGAAGGAAGGGAGGAAGGAAGGAAGGAAGGAAAGAAGGAAGGAAGGAAGGAAGGAAGGAAGGAAGGAAGGAAGGAAGGAAGGAAGGAAGGAAGGAAGGAAGGAAGCTGAGCTACAATAACCAAACCGAGGCCTTGACATGTTTGATTAAGGAGATGAAGTTTTACTGCAGGTGGATAAAGTGTCGAACATGGAGCCGCTCTCTTTGTTGGCTCAGTGTTTGTATCCAACCAGACGCCGGCCGTGAACTTTACAAACCAGAAAACATTTACAAACGCAGGGCGGACCAGCACACTCACCTTGGATATTGAGGCTGCTGGAAGGGGGGAGGCGCTCCCAGCAAACTGTTCTGCCTGGAATCTGCAGGAGGACAAAAGACGACATGTTCACAAGTGGTTCTGCCGGGCTGAGTTTGAAGTTCTCGGGCCTCCCCGAGGAAAGAAAGAAACCTGAAGCACAGAGCGGCTCATTCTTTAAATGTTTCACCTCGAAACTTGATGAAAACAGCCCCCGAATATTTGAGTTAAACTGCGACGAGACCTGAGAAAGCTTCGACATTAAACAGACTAATTAACCCAAATAAAGCCGGCGTTAACCTCCAAGATTAAATAAATAAATAAAATCAGAAAAATACCAACTATTTCATTTCTGTCATGGATACAGAACGAATCATTTGTCATGATAAAATTAAGCCTCTTTCAGAAACGTCGAATCGCGGCGAGCTCTGGAGGTGGAGGAGGTGGTGGAGGAGGTGGTGGTGGTGGAGGGGAGAGAGAGCCGGAGCGCCACATTTGCATTTTTTGTTCAGAAAATGAAATAAGCATTCAGCCGGCAGCATTGTGGACGCCTCAAGTGCCCCGGTTCCATCGCTGCAAGCTCTTCACAAAGACGCACACAAAAAAAAAAAAAAAAAAAAAAAGGAGCTAACGGCTTCTTCCAGATTCGCCGTTGCCAAGGCGATGACGAGCCGGCGAGTTTGTTTATAGGAGGGCGGGCTCGCCGCTCGGCTCCGGGTGGGTGAAGGGTGCCGGAGACTCACGGACGTGAGTCTCCGGCACCCTTCACCCACCCGGAGCCGAGAGGAGACAGTGTAAAAATAAAAATAATCAGGACTCGACTGATGAAGTTATCAATATAGTTATAATTTTATCATTTCGTCTGTAAGAGAATAAAGAGAAAAGATCATCAGCAAATAAACGATTCAAACATTTCAGACGTTTCGTTAAAGTTTCCAGAGGAATGAGAAACTCGTCAAACTACACGACGTCTCCCCGACGTCAACAAACGTGTTCACGTGATCCGACAGTGTTTTAATTCAGTTCATCGCTCATGTTCAATATTTTGTTGCGACTGTCGTGTCACAGCTCACGCGTGATCACGACTCTGACGGTCGATAACTTTTCACTTTTCACCGCGCCCCGTCATGAAGTCAGATTTCAACTAGGGCTGGGTATCGATTCAAATTCCAAGAATCGATTCTCAAGACTGAGAATCGAATCGATTGAAATGCCAAGAATCGATTCTCAAGACCGAGAATCAAATCGAATCGATTCAAATTTCAAGAATCGATTCCCAAGACCGAGAATCGAATCGATTGAAATGCCAACAATCAAATCAAATCGATTCAAATTCCAAGAATTGATTCTCAAGACCGAGAATCGAATCGATACAAATTCCAAGAATCAATTCGATTCTCAAGAGTGAGAATCGATTATCATAATCCGATCTCGATTCGGGTTAGTGTTATTAAAACCATTTTTTCGTTCACCTGAAGCTTCGTTTTCAACAACAGGATACGGGGCATATCTTTGCAAATGTAACCCGCAATCGCCTCGGTTATTTTAAGAGAACGTACAGAAGTGGCTGGTAGTTGTAGAGTTTTCCTTGAGTGTTCTTTTGTCTGTATTTTTATTATATTTCCAGTGAATTCCCATTTTCCCCACGTTCATGAACGCATCATAGTTATTCCGATGGCCATTGAACGCACCTCACATGTGTGAGACGCCGTGGGGTTAAAGTTCATCGGGGGAAAATGTATTAAAATTATAATTTAACTAAATCGATCTTAAGGAATTAATATGCAAATCGATTCGGAAAAATCGATTTTTATTAACACAGGCCTAATTTCAAACATTCAGTGTGTTTCCCTGAAACATGACCATCATTTAAAATCTGTAAATTATTATTTAAATTTGTAAAGATCGAATATTTCCAAACTTTGGGCGACTTTAGTGTCGTTCACTAGAAACTAAAACTAAAGACGCTGCAGAGTCACAGATCTGAAATGAAGCTCGATGTCTCTGAAATAAAAGTCAGGCAGGAAATATTCCAGTTTTCTTCTGGCTGCTGTGGAAGTAAAAAGACAGTTTCAGCCAGCAGGCGGCACATTATCATTTTGTTTTTGTCTCTCTTTGATTATCTCCTCCGCCAACAAACTTTAAGTGGACCACCCAGTCGGGCTCCAATTATAACTCCACAACAGTCCGGTCTTCTTTTCCTCATCGCCAGCCATGACTCAAAAGAGAATCACAAGTGGACACCTGTCAATCTCCTTAATTAACAATGATCTGAAAGTGTATAGACCTCCAGTCTGCGCCGGACAAAAGCCAACAAAGGATTACGCTTTAAATCCTTAAAACACGCGGCGTCCGCTGTATTAACGCGAGGATTACAACCGCGCTCCACAACTAAACGTCTCTCTCCGCCTCTTTTCAATTAGTTCAGCGACTATTTGACTCAGCTCGGGTCCAGCCAGCTCAGGACAGTAACTTTTCTGTCCGCCGGACAAAGACGAAGAACGGCATCTGCCACGTCTGCTTCAGAACACAAACCTCTGAATGGATCGCAGCCGAGGGGGAAATTCAGAGCAGGAATATTTCTCTGACTCTGAACTGTTGGAAAATCTTTAAAACTGATGCCTGACTTCCAGAAAAATCAAGTCAAACTTCTAAAACGCGTCTTAAACACGTCTGAAAAGTTGTTTCTATATTAACAGGTCTTAAATGTGTCTAAAAAGTTGTCAAAATAAATCTGTAACGTGTCCAAACTGCTGAACTTTGATTAAAAATCAGTCTGGAGTCGATGCTATGGAAACATTTTGTTCAGGACTCAAAGGTTTTCAAGTACGGAGCCTTATAAATCACAAAAAATATAAAATGTGATGCTTTATATCCGACCATAGCGATGGTGTAAAGCTCAGACTTTGGATTCATTCATCTGCCCAGCAGAATTATTCTTAAACAAAAAGTCTAAAAGCTGAACTTGTCGTTCTCGTGGATTCGTCAGGGCACACATCACAGTCTGTGTTTCGGTTTCTTTAGTTAAACACAGAGCAGACAAACACTGTGATCACCAAGGCCTCGTGTTTTCGGTGGCTCCTTGTTATTGAAGTCGGTCTAGCTGTGAGCAGCCATTATGCTCAGTTGTTATCCTCAAGTGGTCGGGGGGAGTTTGGAGGCTGCTGGATGAATCTGTTACTCTGCTGGTTAAAATTTGGTGTCACTGTGTGTCAGGACGATAATGGCCACCAGCAGAGACTCCAGCGGCTGGTTATTAAACAGCGGCTGGTGCGGCCGCGGCGCACAAAGCCCTGCAGCGTGTTTCACAGGCGGCGTGTTGACACATCACCGCAGGAGGTAGCAGCGCCGTCAAAGGGGGAAGTTAACTTTGGTTTCAACCCTCTTCAGAGCGCGCTGCACACACCCAATCACACGGATCCTCCTGGATGCTTTTATCAGAGGGGGCCACTGTGTCCAGCGGAGCCACTCCACAGTCTCATTACAGCACAGGTCTCCCACAACGCTAATCAGCAACCAACCAACCCCCCCAACAGGAATCACAAAGGCCCAGTGGAGCAAAGCCTGCAGTGATTACTGGCCGAGCAGAGGATTGGCCCCCTGAGAAAGTGTTATCTGGACAAAGGAGAGCCTCGGCCTCCTGCTGCAGGGGAAAGGCCTCCTGCTCACATTCCTCAGTCCAGTTTATCTTCAGTGCTGAGCAGAAATGTCATTTATGTGATTTAAAACCCACAAACTCCTCCAGCTGTCGATACCTGATCTTATTTCAGACGGAAGCTGAACACGTGGACGGAAAGAGTCGAAGGTTTCGAGCTTTAAACGTGAAAATCAAAACTAACACCGGTGCCACCTTCAGTAACAAACCTGATGTGATAAAAACCATCATCGGTCTCCAGAATCATCAGGCTTTACCAAGATTCAGAGATGATGGAGAAAAAAAAAAGCTAATTGGCGAGTTTAACATTAAGGACGAGGAGGAGGAGGAGGAGGAGGAGGAGGTGCCACCGCAATCCGGAGGAGCCAAAAAAACCCATTTGCATCAAGTGCCACCGGAATAGCTCCGACTCCCCCGCACGCCATCAGCGGTGCAGATGAGATTATTCATCTACTTGCAAATTGGCACATCAAAGTCAAACTGGAGGAGAGCTGGCCGAGGAGCGAGGGGGCCGAGGAGGAGCGAGGGGGCCGAGGAGGAGCGAGGGGGCCGAGGAGGAGCGAGGGGGCCGAGGCCGAGCACAGAACCTGATTAGAAGAAGCTGGGAAAGAGATTCAGCTTCCTCGAGACGCTCACGTGATGTTTAATAAGACATCGACTTTATCTGTGACCGACAGTTTGGTAGCTGTTCCTCTGAGTAAAAGGTCTGTCTGTCTGTCTGTCTGTCTGTCTGTCTGTCTGTCTGTCTGTCTGTCTGTCTGTCTGTCTGTCTGTCTGTCTGTCGTGTTCATGTTTGACATTCATCAGCGTTCTGGCTCATGGGCACGTCGGCAGGTTGAACACTGAAGATGCTGCAGGGAGCTGATGTTGGTTTTATTCAGTAATCTTGAAAAAAACTTTTTCAGAGGCAAAAAATAAGTTTTTAATCTGCAGATCTTCGTTTCAAACGAGATGTGAATATAATATTCTGATCTGATTCCTTATATTCACCTTAATGACGCCTGGCTCTGCCACCCGTACGCTCAGGACAATCCAGACTTCTTGTCTGTTGGTGGAACGTCCTACCAGTTCCTACAGATCAGGGGCGTCCCTCTCTACCTTCACAAACCTCCTGAAGACCTGCAGCTCTTCAGTCGACCCTCTAAAGCTCAGGAAAACTCTAAACATGACCTTTTACCAAGATGACTGATACTCAGTCTTAATCATAGACTTAATCAGTCTACCGCTCTAAGTATGAAATATTCAACCCGTCTCTCTTTGTTTATTAAAGTATTTAAAGTGTGTAGTTGCTGATTGCAATCACCTCGTTTCACCCACGAAGGAGAAACTACGGCGGCCACGAAACGGACGAAAGCGTGAAGTAAAAGACGACTCGTCTTATTTTTATACAGCGATGAAAACAGAGTTATGCAGATTATATTCTGTAAATACAGCCCCATTAATAACTGTTTTAAATTACTGTTCACTTCTTTTCTCTTTTGTTGTCCGTATATTTCATGATGGATAAAAGTTTCCAAACTAACATTCAGTTGTAATTGTGTTTGGGTCTCTGGTTCATGGGACAAAAACTATTGAGCACGAGAAATGTGAAAGCTTCTGATCACTTGACCTCTTCTTTCAGAGCGATATTTTGAAGACGACGACGTGGCGGGTCAGAGAGAGTGTCTTCTATTATCTGAGTTTAATGGGACTGGTGTGACAATAGAGGACATCATTGTTCGACACAAGGCTGCGGCGCCGAGTCAACAATTCACACTCTTCAGCTCGGCGTGACCTTGGAGACAAAAGTTTGACGAGATTCACTCACGTCTGACAAAAACCTTCGATTCACGAGGCGTTCAAAGTCTGAGGGGAGCTGAAATGTCCAGAGTTGTTTTTGGATTTACTCTGGTTCAGATCTCACTTGATCGTGACAGTAAGAGTGGAAACAGAGCGGGTAGGACATGAATTAATTGTGTTACGGTGCTCTAACCTGTGTGTGTGTGTGTGTGTGTGTGTGTGTGTGTGTGTGTGTGTGTGTGTGTGTTTCTTACGTTGGAAAGGCTGGTGGCCCCCGCCGTGTTGAGGACGGTATCCTTGTTGGTAGTTGCCGGGTGGCGGAGCGTTGCTGTACTGTCCTCTGCCGTGTTGGTTTCTGTTCAGATTGTGACTGAAAGAAGAGAACAAGTTTTACTGGAAGAACGTCTGAATGTGAAGCAGCTCCCTGAAGGACACGAGCCATTAAACGGCTGCTTCAGGTACAGGTGAGACTCTCAACAACCCAGGAAGTCTGTTCGATAAAGGCCGTGAGCTTGCGTGTGTTCGATTGGCCAGATCACGCTCTCACCATTCGAGGTGATGTTTCACGCCTGCTGCACAATGAACCACTGGTCCTAAACGTGAAGGAGGTCGACCCAAACAGTCCTGAGGTTTGATTTAAGGCAACGCGCTGGAATTCAAGGCCAGATATTTTCTATACTAATAACTAGAACTGCTAATCACGACTAGTTTTATTGCATTTTCACATTTAAATAAACAGTTAACTGCTTTCACAGCATCGCCGGACAGACACGATGGCACGCTGCCAGCGTTCATCGTAACGTTTGTGGCGTTTGCTTTGTGGTGTGACTCTTTCTACTTTGCCCTGAATCTGTCTGGAGTAGCTTTTCTTCGTCTTCAGCTGAAGATGTTTGATTTCTGGTTTTCCGTTTGCTCTTCTACTCTCGACTTCAGCTGCAACGTCCAGAAAACTTCTGCAGAGAACCCAAACGGGTCGCCTCCGGTGTTTTGGAAGCACTCGATTTAGTTTTCAACGAAGGAAACATTGATACGGTGTTAATTAAATGAAGACTGACGACATTATATTTGCTGTAACTCAGGCAGCAGGCTTCAGATCTTCAGTGTACGGAGCTAGAAAATCTATTTTCTGTAGCTCGTTCCATGCGATGATTTGAAATCAATCAACAATAAACCACCTGCCTGTCCGGCCTCATCGAGCCACCAAACGGCCTGAATTACTGAATTAACGACTCAGTTTAGTCACAAAAAAAACAAAACAAAAAATTGGAATATGTTGCGTTTCTTCAAATCCGTGCATAATTAATTCCCAAACACGCGACGGCCGGACCGAGCCAGATGTTCAATTATTCACATTTCCTTAATGATAATATGAACGTGTGGAGGAGAGAGAGCTTAGATCATAATCAAGCGTTCACAAACATTTAGACACATTTTAAAACACTGTAAAATACTTCCGTCACATCTGAGTCACTGTGTTCACACGGTAACGTCGAAGCAGCAGGTGTGTTTGGTTTAAAGTCTGCTCGAGTTACGGACGCTCAAACATCAGCTCACCCGTCAAACCATGGAAATCTACTGACTCGACAGTTCCTGATCTGAAAACACTAAAATATCTTCCCATGCTTTAATTCCTTCCACATTTTTAATTCATCTGTCAGAGAGAGAATACGAGGTGAGGAGGAGCAGCGTTTACACGAGCTTTTCAAGCACTCTTCAAGGTAAAGCAAAAAGATTCAAGGCTCCAGGCCTCGACAGTCACGTAAACGTTTGGATCTAAGATTTTTGGTTTCCATGAATAATTATTCCAGATCATCTTTTTAAAAAAAATCAACTATTTTTCAAGGACTATATATTTAAATTCAAGGGTTTTCCAAAAATTTAAAACATATCTGGTCAGATGAAACTTTCCAGACTCTAGGAATCTTTCAGCGTTGACGGGAAACTTACCCTAGAGCTCTGAAGCCGGACTGGTCCAGGTGAGCCTGCTGCCTGTTTGGGTTGAAGCCCAGCTGAGGTCTCCATGGTTCCCTGTTCCCTCGCTCCCAGTCACCCGGCTTCAGGACTTTATTGGGCATCCTGGAAAAACAACAAACAGACGTCGGAGTCAGAGCTGCACTGAGAGTGTTCGACGTTTGGAGATTAATCGAGTTTAATGAAGAGAAAGACTCACTTGGCTCCAGACAGGAGAACTGCCTTGAACACAAAGTCTTCTGCATAGTGCGGATCCTTGTACTTCACCCTGGAAAACAAGGAAAAACATTCGACTGAGGACAAAATGTTCCATGTCACATTTTTAAACTTCAGCTCAGAGTTTGAGGTTTCTTCTTCCTGAGCTGCCTCGTCATTTTAAGACGTGTCGCTCGGAGAACGACTGCACACACTCGTGTTGTGTGTCTAATGACAGGTGTGTGTACGGATACACACCTGAACAGGTCTAAAAATAAGCAGCTCTGACAAGGTGTGAACGTTGAAGATGAGATTCTGACTCTCCATCCACAATCGTTAACAAAAGGAGTCGTTTCATGAGCTGAGCTGTAGGTGGCACCAATTCTTCAAGTCAGAAAACGAGAAGAAGATGACAGGAAGTCGACGTTTCTTACCCGATGGCGCTGTTCTGTGAAATGTCTCGCAGCATCGGGATGGGCGACGTCACCGCCCTGAAGGAGAAACGTCAGAAACAAAGACGGCGATTAATAAAAATCAGCCGGTCGGAGTGTGTGACGCCGGAGCGGCTCTCCTTCAGCAGGTTCGTTAACAACATAATGCTCAAAGGTGGGAGTAAAGCAGCGTTCCTTACTTATCTGGTAGAATAGGGTCGTCATCAAGATTTAATGTACCTTGGATTCCATGGCACAGCTCTGCAGGGATCTCAGTGCCCTGAAGGTGGAGGGAAAAGGTGGAGTCACTATAATGTGTGAGCTTTCTAACATGCCGGAGATGTTTCAGTCATATTCCTGCTCCTCAGAGGATACACCTGTTTTAACCAGTGCCATCATCAGTTTGTTTTTAGTTTAGTTCTTTTGGGGTTTAATGAACGTTTGGATCTCATTTGAACGTCTCTACTGAACAGATTGGTCTTTTTTAAGCAGGTTAGGAAACTAACAGGACACAGAGTAAACTACACAGAAGTTATGAAATCATCTGAACACTGGGACCTAAAGATAAACCTGTTATAAACACTGTGTGTAATGTCTCATAAGTTGATCCCAATACTTTGTACTTTTGTCCCCAGGATGCAGAAATATTTTAAAAACTTTGTGGGCATGTGTGTAGAGAGGAGACTTGTGGGTGGCCATGCCAGTTTTTTGTTTATTTAATTAATTCAAATCTCATTTATGAACTTTGGAACATGTTTAGCTGATGCATCTTAATACTGAGTCCACTGCAGTGTCTGTAATGTCAGCCCGGACGCCGACATCCAGGCAGAGTAGAAGAGATGAAGTAAGAAAACACTCGAGTGTGTTTAAATGTCACTGATGTTTCTGTCTCTCATAGTTTGAGTCTGCAGCTTCACTCTGATCTGCTCATTAGGAAATATTCACCCAGTCAGTAACAACAAGATTAAAATGTGTAATCAAGCAGAATAAATCCAACTCGACGACACCTGCACAGCTACACAAACATCTGCAGCAGAGCGACGCAGCGAGTCTTTAACTGTGTGAAAGTTTGACGAGCCATAGAAGGAGACCGTTGTAAAATGAATATGAAGAGGTCTGACTTGAACTGGACGTCTGAAGTGTGACTGCAGTTCTTTGGCTTTGTTACCTCGAGAGATTCTGCTCGGTAGAGTTCGTGGATGAAGTCGAAGAGCGGGTGAGACTTCCCGAGAAACAGCAAGTCGCTCCCCAGGCTGTTTCTTCTCACTGCGAGAGACAAACAGACGGCAGCCGAGGTCAGAGCGGGAGAAACCAAGGAGGACTGACAGACTGGAGTTCATCGTGGAGGAGAAGAAAGATGCAGCCACAACAAGACGACAGACCAGGGGCCGTCATTAAACTAAAAACTCTTATGTAAGAAATGATTCATGGTTATGACGTGAGTTCTGTTTACAGCAGCTGCTTCAATCAACGCACTGCTCCGCTATAAGTGTAGACAAAACAAGCTCGGCCATATAGAGACAATCAATATATCACAGATTAAATCTGAATCGTGCCAACTGTGCTGTGAGTGTAGCTCAGACTGCAGGGACCGAGCTCGGGAACCAGAGGGTTGGTGGTTCAAGTCCAGCCTGGACAATGATGATACTGAGTGCGGGAAGAGAGTTCATCATTAAATCCAGTTTCTTTTACACTGCTGAGGTTTTTTTTTTTTTGCTCACCTTCCTCAGGTGTGAGGTCGGGATAGACGTCAGCCAGCGCCGCCCTCAGCCGACGTTCATCCACAAAAGGTAACAAGGCCACGCCTTCAGAAAAAACACACACATACACACACTTACATAACTGTACTCAAAATGAAACCTTACAAACCACGATGAAAACAAAGTAACACCGGGTCACTGGATGACGTGACTCACCCTGCCAGGCGTATTTCTTGCCGTTGAGATCGATGGCGAAGTCGTCGGGGTAGAAGTCGATGATGGAAGAATCCTGAGTAAAGAAAACGAGTTTAAAATAAGATGAAGAGAGAGAGAGAAAAAAAAAAAACTACGACTTGTAAAAAGTCGAGGAAAACTCGTAAAAACACTGACCGGACTCATCATGAGGCTTCGCCACGTCTCCGGCAGGAAGTTGCCACTGGCGGCAGGAAACACTCCCATCAGCTGCTCCAGTGGTTTGAACTACACACACACACAAATACACACATTTGTCCGTGTGTTCATGGAGAGGAGACAAACCGAAAGAAAGAAGAATAAAGACGTTCTCGGTCGGTTCTTACCGGTTTGGTCCCCTTCTCGAACTCTGTGAACAATCCTTTAATGTCTTTGAAGTCGGAGGCGAACGGGGCGTAGTGGAACGGGAAGTACCATTTCCAGGAGACGCAGCCCTGCAGAGCAACAGAGAGACACCCGCCGACGTTAACACGACTTTATGTGTCAGGAGACGGACATGCACGCACAACCTGTAACCACACAACCTGTATTTATGCTGAACTCAGACTGCAACTAACAATCATCGTCAGAAATGCCTCAGAAAGAAAACGAGGATACAAAACTGGAGCCAAGGAATCATTTGTTAAAAGTGTTAATTAATTTTCTGTTTGATTCCACCACCTCTTATCCAGGTGCATTCACGGACTAAACTGTGATAATCTATAAACTGCAAAATAGTGACACGGAGAATTTAATTTGATTTGTGTCCGATGCTTCTGGAGAGATTATTTCCTGATTGTTACATTCAGCATGTATAGACACGCCCACAGTAACACACCGGACAACCCTGCTACGACTTGCTGCACACTTAATGTCGTGACCAACACGCCAACAGGACAGAAGGAGAAAAAAAAAGAGACACTTATAGACGAAGAAAAAAGCTTCTTTGCCCTTTTTTCCCTTAAAACTTCGACTGCAGAGAAAAGCTTAAAATCCAGCCTGCTCAGACGAACGTGGCCGAGCTGACATTTAAGATCCTGCACAGGCCTGAATCCTGATCAGAGCGAGCTGCAGCTCAGCGGCTCCAACTGCAAACAAGTTGAATTTATCGGTATCGATGCGGGGGCGTCTTAAAAAACAGCTCGGTGTTTATGAAATGTTTACGCAGCAGAGGAGCGTTAAGAAAAAAAAACAAACACCAAAGAACGACCTTCACTTCCCACAATCCACCTGTGAGAAAACGAGGCGCTCTGATAAATCCACCCATCGCCACATCTCGGCCGATCTCGGCGCTCTGATTATCAAAGACGGTCATTCACATGATAATACGGGACTTTACCATGATAAAAGCCAGAAGAGGCGCCCGGCTCCACACTCAAACAATCGCACAAATCATTTATGTTAATACGAGCCAATGTTTTGTCTGCGGGAGAAATTCATCCGTGACTGCAGCCGGCGGGGTCAAAGACCACAAATAGAAATTTACTTTAGAAACAGCTGATGAAGAAACAAAGCTGTGTGTGTCTGCATCATGTCATCACGTCGACCGCAACAAACCAAGATCTTTATTATCAATATCAATTATTCTGATTTATAAAATAAGACGGGACAGACGAACATTTTTTAAGTTTTTTACACGAGTATTTTTAACGTTTGTCAAATAATCAGAAAATGTTTCGACTTCAATCCTGAAAAAATAATGTGTTTAAAAATAAATAAAAATCAAAATAGAAACAGACACTTCGACATCAGGTGGATATTTTGGGAACTAAAGATTTGGAACTTTTAAGAACGTCAGTCACCAAAAACCTCAAACTGAACACGAGTGTAAAACACGTCCATCAGATTTATTATTATCATAAAGCAGACTGAACTCTCGTCAGGACTCGACACAGATTCCTCGTTTTGATCTGAAAAGTTCTGATTCGATTTGTCTGAATTCTTTAAGATTTATTTAAATATTTATTTAAAAGATTAAAAAGATTATAGTTTATTCGGTACGTCGAGCTTCATCGATGCAGTTGAGGAACAAATCTTGCTGAGATGTTTCTAATATTCTGAACACTAAACATAAATAAAAAGCTGAGTGATCTAAAAATGTTAATCTGAAAAGTTACATTTAAAAAAAGAGAAATAAATTCACATCCAGCCATCTTTAGATCATTTTACTGATTATTACGTTTTAGTCTGTTAGGAAGAAAACTTTTTAAATTGAGTCAAACAGAAAAATGTCTCCATCAGGATAAACACCAACAAATATCAGAGGCTGTGAAACAAAGTGTGCGTCTGGTCTTTTGTGCCGGGATGAACCCGCTCAGCCTTCCCGGATCATTTGGCGAGGTGTGCGTGATCATAACTCCGGCACCGTGAATGTGTGGCGGCGCGGCGCAGACACGTCCTCGTCTGCCGAGGGCCTGCTAATGAATTCATCCAGAACAGCCCCCCTGAGACGGGCTTTGGATTGGCGAGCGTCGACACAGAGCGTGCATATGACACGGCTCACAATCAGGCCGGACAAATCCCCCGCGGCTCAGCCACGAGGCGGCCCGGCTCTACTGAAGAGGGCCCACAGCTGATTATTTCATTTCAAAATAAAGATCAATATTTTACAACAATGAAATGATTTAGTGTATAATCACACTGCAAACAGTGTGTGTGCGGGTCTGTTTGCTCACACACTCCACACTGAGGACTTCTTGACTTTACACTGAGAACCTGTCGCTCTCGTGTTCAGCAGCGTTTGGGAAACTCGTCTTCTTTCGTTTGTTGTTTCTCAACAGACAGACAAACTGTCGTTACAGTTAATTAAGGTTCTGATGTCCATTCACAGACCGACTTCAGTGTTACCTGGTAATAGTAGCGCAGCACCCAGCAGAGACCTTCGACGTACGACCGGACCACCTTCCGCCTGAAGTCCTCGTCCGTCACGTCCACGTCAAACTTGGTCTTGTAGTATCTCTGCTTCCAGCCGTCCTCCCACAACCTGCAGCAGCACAGACATGGTCAAACTATAAAAACTATACTACTGTTAGGATGTGATACTTCACTGATCTAACCACCTAAAGATGGAGCGATGTTCACCTACACTGGTGCCAAAACGCACCCTGTGCAGGCTGCATGAGATGATATTTATCGTGTATTTTGATTATTTAGACGATGCTTCTCGTGATCAGGTATCGATGAGCACGCGTGTCTTCACTGATCCGATATCTTGTCGTTTATTGAAATGGAAACCTGCTACCTGACAGAGCTCGCCGAGTGTCAGAAACATGACAAACAAAACAATAAAACAAAGATCTGTTCCACTCTCTTTGTCTTTGTTCTCGTTTTATAAAAGTTCAGGTGTTGGAAAACGATATTCTGGAAGTAAAAAGTATCAAAGCGTCTCTCTCGTGAGGACTCAAACCAAACATGTCGAATCGAGGAGGTCTTACCTCACAGAGTTGCACGGTGTTTGGGTGAGACACTGTAGACCGCAAACATCACTAACGTCTTTAACCAGAGAGACCGACGTTACGCTGGCATTAATATTTCATATTAACCATCAAATATGAGAAAGTATCTGTTATTATGTCACAGTACACTGATGTGTTGTCCGTGGTCATCTCTTAAACACATATAACTCTTTGTAATGTGTCATCGTGTAGATCACCTCTCTGCTTGCCGTGGCTTTGAAATGACAAATATGTTTTAAACCTTTAAGTGTAAACATATGCAGCTGTTGAACATTTCCTCGTCCCGATGCCGCTGCGTTCATCTATAGTCTGTAAAATACATTTTACAAACTGCATGAACTTCCTCCCTGCTGCTGGAATAGTTTAATGGCTTTGACTTCTTGGCAGATTTGGGGCGGCCGCGTCGTTCTGCACACATAATCAAGGCCGTCCGGCATCTGTGTGGCGGATACTCGGAGCGGCCCGCTGGGGCGGAGCGGCCAGCTCCCTGAGAGGAAAAGCCTCCATGAATACCAATTTAGCCCGATGGATTTAGCAGCTTTGACGAGTGCGTCACAGAGGAATTGACTCGAATATTCCTGCTTTCCATATTAATCACGTGCAAGGAGGAGGTGGGAGCTGTGTGTGTGTGTGTGTGTTAAACAGCTTGTGCTGCAGCTCTGTTGCATTAATGAGTCCGTCTCTTCAGTCCTGTTCGTTAACATCTTCACTGAGTGAAGCTCTGTAAAGATTTATTTTATGAACTCCGTGCAGACTGCAAGGTGAATATTTATCGACACACACTCTCAAAGAGTTTGATGTTGAGGCTGGTGATGATTTTTAAGTTTTAACACCTAAAATAGCAAAAGTCTTATTATTATTATTTCATGAATTCCTCACTGCAGCTCTCTGGCACTGTGTGAAACATTAACTCAACAGACGACAGAAGCATTTTGAATATTAATGTGGTAACTGTTCGGTCTCGTTTATTTGTTTCTGCTTCCAGTCGACATGTGGAGCCGCTGTGTGTAGAGCAGGAAGCTGTAGGCAGCGTCGTAGTACTCGAGATCGGAAACCTTTTTGAAGGTCGACGGCATTTCTGCTCATCTTGATCTCAGACAAAGACGACTCTGGATTTTATTTTAAGACCTCGGCTGCAGAGATGTCACTAAACTGCACGTCTCATTTATTTGTGACCGTCACACACTCAGGGTGAGCTAACAGCTCCTCAGGCTAATAACCTGACTCCTATAACCTCAGTATGTTTGTATACACGTAGACAACCGCCGAGCTATGCTCAACATGTTGTGTTTGCTTTTGTCAACTAAGAACAGACAACGTGAATTTCAGTCAATGCTGCTACGATACATGCTTACACCTGTGTGCAGACGTAAACACAGCTTCTTCCCACCGCCCTCCCCTGAGACCCCGCCCACGCAGCCTGCAGGTTTACCTGACGTTGTCTTCAGGCTCCGGCTCGCTGTCGCTGTCCTCGGCTTTCCTCTTCACCCCGCGGCTGTCTGAGCTGTCGCTGGGCCCTGCAGACGACTGAACGACAAAAACACCAAATTAAAAAGTCGTACATCAGCTCTCTGTGAAAAACTAAATCACAACTTTCTTCGAGCGCGTTTGACAGAAGGGGAAAGTCGACTAAACGCCAGCTGATCAGTGACAAGACAAAGAAAAGGAGAAGGATCGTCAAAACAATCTGTCCACTGATGAATAAACTAATAATTAATTTTTTTATTTATGTCATTAAAAAAGAAAGCTAAAGAGGAAATATTTATTAACGATATCTTAAATTAAAATCCAGATTTTATGGTTAAATATTTGTTTTGTTTGTTACAGCATTGATTAAAAACGTCCATAAAAATCTTTGTACTGATGACGTGTGCTGCTGTATGATTTATATTTATGGATGTTTTTGTACGTTCGAAGGAAAGAAGAGGGAAAAAAAAAAGCTACCGTAGCAACTTAGCCTTCGTCTTCTCGAGGCCTTTGTGCTCTTCTTCATTCATGTGCTAATGTAGGACGGCTTTTGTCGCTCTATAGATTTAACGGCGTACACGCGGGAAGGCAGGCAGGAAATTTAAACAGCCGACCGATGTGTTAAATAGAAACATGACCGTGAACCAGGAGACAGCGCTCGCTTTCAGAATGACCAACTGAATAAAAACTTAAACAGTCCGACACTTTTGCAAGGTCGATCAGAAGAAGGTTCAGAGAGAAAACGCATCGATCAGGGACTTTCACGTTACCACTGGTCCATCATAAAAGACTCTCCCTATTTCTAACGATGTACATCCAGCAGAATTACACGGCGTTCTGCAGGCAGCTGCTAAGTGGCACTTCAGAAGTCAAGAGTGGTTCGAGCCAACGGTGTGTCCATACCAACATGCAGCCCCTTCACACGGAGACACACTCCAGAGGAAAGAAAAGCACCAGACAGACGGACGGACGGCTGAGAGAACGTAAGACGGACCAGAACCAGAACATTGTTTCAATGTTAGAATAATGTTTCCAAATACATCCTTTGCTATTAAAGAGGAGGATTATATTCAAGGACGGGAGGTCTGAAGATTTGTTTATCGTCTTACTGTCAGACATCAGATGTTTGTCTCCATGTGAGAGTGACGGACGTGGTGTGAAACACTGTGATGGCATTTTGTTAAAACATGTTTTTAAAATCATCTTGAGTTTAATATTTCTTGTTATAAATATATTAGAAAGTGGTCACCAATAATCAGCCCAAACAAACGTCACGTCTTCACACACGTGTCCACTTGAAGAACTTACGTTTCCTCCGTTCCTCATCGTGGCCTTCAGAGACTGAGCGGCATCCTGCAGAGCGAAAGAAAGAGAGAAAGAAAGAAAGAAACACTTCATGGCTGCACTCGAGTCGGAAAAGATTCATTGCCATGTTACGCTATAAAACATCCTCCGCTTCCTGACGGGATCTGAAGATGAGCAACATGAAAAGCACTTCACTGAAGCAGGAGAATATCTATATCTTTGTATGAACTGTGGATTATATTTTAGGATTTTAGTGTTTGGTATTTATTCTCCAGGATTTTCTGAGTAAGAACAAAGTATGAAATCCATTCGGTCCAACCAGCAGCCGTACCTTGTTGTGTTGCTCCCTGGACTGCATCCTCATGTCGAAGGCCTGGTGCCGAGCGTTCTGGACGGCCTCCGGTCGGTCTCTTCTCCCCAGAGCCTGAGGGGCAAACTGGCCCGTGGTCATGTAGGCTGGACCTCGCTCCGCCTGCTGTAACACAGAAGGAGGAGAAAGAATCAGGATCTGCGACTCAGATTTACAGGCTGGTGTAGACAGCATCATCTCATCTTCATCCTCCTCCTTTACTCACCTTCGCCCTCTTTCGTTTTTCTTTCATCCGTCTCTTAAAACTCTCCTAGAAGACACAAAATGTGAAGATTTATCACAGAAATCAACAAATCAAGGCTCAAACAGACTGACCACTGGTAAAGTGGCCTGCTGCAGCATATCTACATACAGGAGAGCAGGACTGAGGACTGAGCTTAGCTTAGGATCTTTACGTGGAACAAGGCAGAAATCTTACGTCGTCTTCTTTGCGTTTCTTGAAGATGTTGTCTTCAGCCACGCCGACCGCCTGCATGATCATCTCCACCCGCTCCAGGTTGACGTAGCCATTCTCCGTCAGGTAACCCTGAAAGGCAAACACAGGCCCGGTTATGTCACGGTACCGCGCAGTCAGAGCCGTCCACGCTGAACGCTGCAAATGTGCGACGACACTCACTCCAGTCTTGTGCACGACGTCTTTGTAGATGTTGACCAGGCGATCTATGGCTCCCTCCCTGTGAGAAACAGCAGCAGAGAATAATTAAAGACGAGTCGATCAGCGTTCATGATTTATCTCTGACAGCAGCCGGAAACTTGGCTGCTCCGTCAGCTGCTCTGGCAGGTAACCAACCAACATCAGACAAGTAAAGAGTCGATCTGTGCTGGAGGTCAAAGTGAAGTGACGGCACGATTACAATCTCTGAATAATGAGGCTGTGTTCAACACCTGCGCTGAGGCAAAACGAGACAACGTCCTGCAATTAACCCCGTTTGTGTGAAGCTTAAAGAAATCAGAGAAAGTCTGGCTCACTTCTGGAATAATTAGTCTGCATGGAGCGTAAATAAATCCACACATACAATCACTCCCACGTCTTCTAATATTTGAACCAGAGTCCTGCAGCTCACCTGATTTCTAACGACGGCAGATGTGGAAGGAAATCATTTCCAACAAAGAAACACATGAAGACCCAGTCGTCTACGCTCCTCTCGAAGTCGAAGGGAAACGGCAGGCTGGCCATGGTCAGCTCTCTGGCCAGATACTGAAAACATCGAAGGAAAGCAGAATTTAACGAAGGTCACCTGGTTTTAGTTAAAGCCTGACAGCAGTGACAAATGGAAACGTACCTCCCGCAGCACGCAGAGCCGGATAAATATGAACTCCTGCTCAGACGCTGGCATTGAGTCCGCAAACTCATCGTGCTGAAAGAGAAGAAAGAAATGTGACAACCTGCCGGAGGTGCAGATTATATGATGACGATCAGTCTGACAGGAAGCAGTCGGCGCTCACCTGTCCCTGCTTCTCTCTGGCGACGCCCTGACAGTCTTTGATTTCGTGACCGATCTGTCCGCAGAGGGCGCACGGGCGGGGTTTGTTGGGTTTGAACTCTTCTCGGATGATGGTGAAGTTCGGCTCGTGGGTGGCCAGGCCGAGCATGATGAGGTCAGCTGATCATCAGACGCCACACAAAGAAAGAAAAAGTGATTTTTATTTATACAGCTGATAGTTTATTAATTATTTAACATTTATTTTAATTTGAAGGCTCACCGTCAGCGCCACACAGGCAGTGGTGTGTGTTCGGATCGTGGTTGGGTTGAGCTGGCAAAGAAATCACAACGAGAGTTAATAAAGTGTGTGTGTGTGTGTGTGTGTGTGTGCAGAGGTTTCATCTCAATTCCTGACCCACAGATCAAAGTGTCGACATGATATTCAACAACACTTTCATCTCTCTGCGTTCATCAGTTTGTCCAGTCTGATTGAATTCTGCCTGCAGATGATGTGATTCGTCTGTGTGTGTTACTTTGTGATCTTTAGATGTTTAGTCACTGGTGTGTGTGTGGTTTTATGATGTATCCTGTACTGTATATGAGACTTATTATATTATGTACTGCAGCACACGGGCGTCAGTTGTTAAAGTCTCTCGGCGTACCTCTCTGTCTCCTGATGTAGTCCATGATCTTGTGTTCACCTTCACCCGGCACGCTGGCATCAGACAGGAAGACCTGGAGAACAAAGTGAAGGTTAAAGGTCAGTGATGATGACCATGAATAAATCTGCATTTTGTTTTTGTGTTTTATGTGTAAAAAGAAACTTCTGGCAGAGTTTGAAGCATTGAAGCGTCACGTACTACGACATTCCTCCATCCGGGGTCATTGCTGAGTCTGTCCGCGACGTAGTATCGAAGACACTGAGCCAGGTTGTCCATAAACTCTGTTCCCTGCAGACACACACACACAAATGACAAGTTCATAACCTTTATTTAAACTTGAAGGAAACACCATTAAAAAAGACTAACGAGTAACAAAGAAAAAAGAAGCCGAGCGATGCAGAAATGAAGCTGAGTCGTTCTTCTCTCACTTACTGGAGTGATGCAGTTGCTGTCAAACCTCTCTTTGATCTCCTCGGGTGGAAGATAACCGCCTGCAGAGGAAGACGGAGAAATAAAACACGTACGGTCAAAAGATTCAAAGACAAACACGCAGAGAAACTCGATCACGGGCGATTCATTCAGCAGTTTCTACATCTGTTTTAACAAGTGTTTGTTTATAAGTTGCTGGTTTGACTTAAGAGTGTTGAGAGGTAAGGTTGCAAAGGGAAACTTTCCATGAAAAGGTAAGCTGGGGAATATTTGGAAACATTCCAAATCGGAGAGTTTCAATTGGAATTGTGGAAGTCTGTTTCTACAGTTTTCCATAAAAGTTCTCAAAGAATACAAACGTTATTTTCTCGATCAGAGAAATCAGCGTGCTGTCGTGTAACGTTTACTGTCACACAGTCGACACACATACTCTGTATGTGCTATCCAACAGTGGATTTAAAAAACATCACACACACACCTCTCTGGATGACCTCCTCCCTCATGCGATTCTTCTCCTCCACCAGCTCCACTCCTTCTTTGGAGGCCCGAAACCGCCGAGAGCGCTGCTGGTTCATTTTGGCCCGAGGAGCCTGTCGCAGATAAAAACAGAGCAGCAGCTGATTAGTCTGAACAGGAAAGAAGAATGAACGAGGTTTCTGTCGCTCAAAGTCGCTCACCACTCCGTCGATGGCCATGTAGAGAACTCTCCTGGGTCGCACGATGTTGAACAGGCGGTCGATGTACTCGAAAATGGCGACCATCATCTCATCTTCGTTTTTAGGAGCGGGTCTGTGGACGGCAGAGTTCAGAGTGTGAAGTGTGCAGATCTCTGATTCATGCTGTACTTCTATACGTGGACGCATCAGACCAGAGGGCACTGAATATCAAATACATTTCATCCAGGTCTTTAATGCGTGGATTATTTTTCAGATCAATCAAATCATCTGTACACACAGGGAGAAACTTTCACTGTTCACACAAGCAGCTTCACATAAGTGTGCCTTCACACACACACCATGGAAACACTGAGACAGACGAGGAAAGGACAGTCCAGCAGATGTCGTACACTGCAGCATCTCTACCTGCCTACCAACCCTCCAATCAGACTGAGGGGACGTCGACTATGAATGAAACTGTCCAGTGGAGTCGTGCGATTGGTTTGCTCGAGCCACGTGAAAGCCTCCTTCATCAGACTGATGCAGACTCTTACATGTTTGTCTCGAGGTTCTCCCCGTTCCCATGAAGAAAGGGTTCCCTGAACACGTTGCAGGAGGTCCAGTGTGACGTCTTTAGGCTGCTTCAGGCTTGTCAAATCATATTATTTTGAGATACTTTATTATTCCCTCAACAGGGAAATTTTTTTTTCACTCTGTTTTTATTTACATGCATTTTAACCCAGAACACACATGCAGTACAAGGGTCATAGTCATGCAATGTAGAGAGAGATGGTGGAGTGATGGGCAGCCCCCCTGAGGAGATTCGGTGCCTTGCTCAAGGGCAGGAGGTGAACTGGCACCTCTCCAGCTACCAGTCCACCTTCCATATTTTCGGTCCATGCTGGATTTGACCCGGTTCCCAAGCCAAGTCTCTATGGACTGAGCTACTGCCGCCCCATAGTAAGTAAATCACCACAACAGGGGACAGTCAGTAGCGTAGTGGGTTAAGCGGCCGCCCCATGTGTGGAGGGTATAGTCCTCGCTGCAGCTGGCCCTGGTTCGAATCCCGCATCCGACGGCTAATTTACTGCGTGTCACTCCCCCTCTCTCTCTTCCTTTCTATCTTCAGCTGTACTATCAATAAAGGCATAAAAAGGCCAAAATCTTCAGCTGTACTATCAATAAAGGCATAAAAAGGCCAAAAAAATCAAAATTATTGTGAATACAACACAAGAGAACGTCATCGTGACCCTTCAAGATCAGACTTTATTGAGTCAGCTGCAATTTTAAAGCCAATAAAAGGCGTCAGAACAAACCTGAACATCATCAACAGAGACGTAAAATAATAAATAAACAGTTTTAAAAAGGTCCAAGGTTCCTACTTGTCTTCTGGATGTGTGCACGGGTGGATGATCCCGTTCATGTCCAGGTACAGGTTGTCGAACTCCACCTCGTTGGGGTTCGGCTTGGTGGTGTCGACAGGAATACGGACCCCGTTACACTCTTTACCCTGTGTGTACACAAACAAACAAACAAACAAACAAACAAACAAACAAACAAACAAACAAACAAACAAACAAACAATCAACACACTCACTACGCACATGGTGTTTGCGCACGGCGCATGCGCACACGCCAAGCTAACTCCAATATTAAGCGCTAAAAACATTGTGAAACAATGTTTTTAGCGCTTAATATTGGAGTTAGCAAGGCGGGAAACGTCTCAAATGAACATATATTCTTTAAAACATATATTACATGTGTTAAATGTTATTTAAAAACGACGTTTTAATTGTTTTTAGTCGTTTTGTTTACAGCGCGTGCGAGGCTACTCAGAGAGATTCCCGCCTCTCACGCGCTCCAGCCGTTAAAAACACATTTTTTTAAAATAACGGCTCACAGCGTTTGTTTTTAAAATAATTAACCGTAAATAATAATGTTAGATTTTTATTTATTTATTTAATTACCTTCTCCTCCACACAGTGAACGATTATCGACGAATATTTGCGGCTGAGCCAGCGGAAAAACGCCGGGACTCCCATCTCCGGTGAGCGGTTTGTTTCTCTGGCAGCTTATATATAAAAAAAAATAATATATATGAACTCGTATGAAACCGTTAAAATGTCTGAATTTAAAAGTCCAAGCTCGGTTCGGCTACATGCTGTTGGCCATGACCTGTTTGTGTTCGGGCTCTTTCCGGTTCATGTCGTCTTTGTCCGGTTCATGTCGTCTTTGTCCGGTTCATGTCGGCTTTTTCCGGAGCGTTTCGGAAAGCCTCACAGCGACCCCACTGGCCTGAAACAGAACTACAGGACAAAAAAAATAAATAAATCAAAACAGTGGTTCCCAACCTATGGGTCGCGACCCCGTAATGGGGTCGCCAAAGATCCACGGGGGGTCGCGAAGCCCTCCTGATTTTGAGGGGTTTAATTTTTAATAACCATAATTTAATAACCATAATAAATAAATGACAAAGCATTTCATTAATATGTGAAAAAGCAACAACATTGAAGTACAACATTAAACATTTATTCTGTTTGAAGTAGCCTAACTAAAGTGACTAAAATTATTTTTCGCGTATCACGTCACTGCCTCTAGTGCAGTCGCCGTTGCCTAGCAACTTACTCATAGACATATATACATAGACGCCGCATTGAGCGCTGAATCGTACGTAAACCGCGCCGCCATATTGGATGTGGCAGATCTGCCCGTAAACTAATAACAAGAAATGGACTGAACTTCATAAAGCGCCTTTCTACAAAGTTCTTCAAGTTAATGTCTCTTATACACCCATTCACACACACACTAATATATCTGGGAAACAAACAGGCACCAAAAACAACGTATAAAGTGATGATTATAAATGTTATGTAAGCACCAAACCAACGTACTGTTGTATATTATTCTATATATTTATATATATATTATATAATATATATATATATATATATATATATGTGTGTGTGTGTGTGTGTGTGTGTGTGCTCTTTATTCAGAAAACCCTCATGTCACATCTACATTTCAGGATCTGGTTATTATAGACACAGATTAAATGTTAAATATAAATATTTTCAATATTTATCATCACAGTAACAGTGTTACACACATTGTAGCTGTCACCACCTACTCACATCTGACAACAATATAACATACGTTGGTTTGGTGCTTACATAAGGAGTAAACATTTATAATCATCACTTTAAAAGTTACATACGTTGTTTTTGGTGCCTGTTTGTTTCCCAGATATATTAGTGTGTGTGTGAATGGGTGTATAAGAGACATTAACTTAAAGAACTTTGTAGAAAGGCGCTTTATGAAGTTCAGTCCATTTCCTGTTATTAGTTTACGGGCAGATGTGCCACATCCAATATGGCGGCGCCGTTTACGTACGATTCAGCGCTCAATGCGGCGTCTATGTATATATGTCTATGTTTATATGTCTATTGTTGGAGGTCCCGAACCCCACCAGTTTTATATGCTCATTCACCGAACCCTTCTTTAGTAAAAAATAAAATATGATTTTTTTTTTTACTGGTGCACAAAATGAACCATGCATTAACATCACCTTGTTCAAATAACAAAACCAACACAGTGGATGAACTCACATTACATTACATTACATTACATTACATTACATTACATTGCATTTAGCAGACGCTTTTATCCAAAGCGACTTACAGAGGAGGACATAAGCTGAGAAAGGTGTAAAGGAGCACAGAGTAGTTGTTAGTTTTGTTAGGCAGGGAAGCATTCTCGAATCAGAAAGGTTTTTACAAGTTTTTTAAAGGTCGAAAGGGATGTTGCTGTTCTAGTAGCTCACAACTCACAACAACTTACCTCAGTGTGACTTCTGCTGTTGCCTTTGAGAGACCAGTTCAGATATGCGTGGCTTCACCTTGGCAAGTGCCAGTCTCATGTCATTTTCACAGCAAAGTCTGTTCCTTTTCTTAGTTTTTATGTCCAGCATCCTCGAAAACGATTGCTCACAAAGATATGTTGTAACAAATGGTATAAAAAATTCCAGGGCGGAGGCTCCACCGAACCCCTGAGACCGACTCACCAAACCCCCTAAGGTTCGATCGAACCCAGGTTAAGAACCACTGGCCTAGAGGAAACACAGTTTTTGTTGAGTTATTATCTTTTATTTTAATCATCCAACCTTGTCTGTTTCTGACATCATAAATGTTATTATACTCTTGGGTAAATACCATATCCATTGTGCAAAATGGAGAAACTCTAAACCTTCTTATTCTTGTTAGATTGGATTAGATAGATACTTTATTCATCCCACCACGGGGAAATTCACTAATGACAGCAGCGAGATATAGAAACAAAAGTAGAGGAGGCCAAAACAAAAAAGAGACACAATAAACAGACAGAAATATCTAAACTACACAATGACCACGGAAAAGTAATCAACCTTCAAAAACAGACAGGATAAGTGTGGCATGATATATAAAGAGTACTGTAGTGTAAAGTGACCATGATATAATTAGCATTACAAAAGTAAGTGACCGCGATATAAATAAGAACTGCAAGGTATAAATGAAAATAAAATGGAATAAACTAGAAAACAAAAATTGCAATGAACATGAACAGGAAAAATATAGTGCTCATTACTGAGCAGAAAACCAACTAAAGGAATGTTATGATGTTATCTGTATCAGTGGGGAGGTGTCCGACACAGCCCATTGTTGAACAATGTATAAGAACCAACTGTTAGAGCTCCTCGAGGAGCCTTTTCTCTGTAACCCTTTCTGTGCTACACTGTTAAACGCTCCTTCTTGTACAAGAATAATAAATTCAACTTTGATACTTTGAATCCAGTCTTCATTATTCAAGGGTTCTTCTTTAAAAATTCCCGTAACAAGAAGAAGATATACGTTATTAATCCCCTCAACGGGGAAATTATTTTTTCACTCAATTATTTTATTTTATTTACATGCATTTTTAACTCAAAACACACATACTATGGACTGAGCTACTGCCGCCCAACTGTAAACTCAGTAAATATGCATAATGGTAAAATAGTAAAATAAATAGATAAAATAAAACAGTAAAGTATGGTAAAGGTTATGACATAAATAAGTGAAAACATATTTAAAGTTATATATATATATATATAATATTATATTTTAAAATGTTTGTATGAACTGCAAACATTTAGACCAAATTATTTCATAGGTGACTGTTGTTTATGTCCTGTGGTTTACATGGACTTTTAAAAGTTTTTAAATTTCCATACTGTCCATAAACTTATGTCAGGTATGTAATGTAACTTTCCTAGATTTTTCCTAAACCTTAAAAAAAGTTTTATTACTTAAACAAACACAGAAGTTTCATGCATGTGACAGGAAATTAGCTACAGAGACCAAAACTGTTTTTTGTACCAGGCTGTAAACATGTTTATTTCTGCTGTGAAGTTGGACATTTGGACATGGGGACTTATGGAGACTGACTCACTGCTGGAGCCAGCCTCAAGTGGACGATAGAGGAACTGCAGTTCCTGTGTCGGCTTCATTTAAGAACCATGGAGGAAAAAAACACATCAATACAAACAAAGAATGACAATGACTTTATTCAAATCGATTTTTCAATTTTGAAATAAAAACAAATTCTTAATAAAAATGATAGTCGGGGAAGGAAAACAGATTTGGATGTCGTCTTGAACACTGAATCTCAGCAGGCGTGTGCAGCCCGGTGTTCCCTGTAATTGTGTCATGGTTGAATCTCCATCATCCACAGTCTGATGTTACATAATGTTCCTTTAATGGGGACTCTCTGAACAGATGCCCTCTCGCTTCCCAGCCCTGCAGCACCACATTTAAGGTGAATTAGATGTTTTCCCCCCTCTTCATCTCTGTGGTTCATGCAGGGAGGGAGGGAGGACCATTAGCCTCCCCTCTTCACGCAGGGCGGGTCTGACATCAACCCTGCAGTATTATTACTGCAAAGAGCTGCTGATGGAAAACACTTGGCCTGCTCCGACGGGCCATTTCCATAAACATTTGCGCTGCAGGCGCAGGTAATAGGACGAAGCCATCGTTTCTGTGTTTGTGCAGAGAAACAGAGAAAATCTGATGCAAATTCCAGATGTGAGCTCCGACATGATGAAACAAACCTCCCACTCAGACAGAGGCAGCTCAGGAATGTGACAGGAAAACACATGGTGACAGCTGAGAGACGATGCATTCAATGAAACATCACGCTGATTTACATAAAGACCTCTTTAAAAACTGGAAGATTCATCTGACTCCACAAACTCACACTGAAAAGTTTGATTCAAACATTTTTCTGTCTTCAAACAGGATGAAACCAAATCACAACATGATGTTCACGGTCAACATGCTGAAGACTTAAAGAGGGACAGCGCCCTCACCTGGTGGGTCACTACACTTACAGCCAATGTGAAACCTCCCAGCAGCTTTTAGCCTCTGTGTGTGTCTCAGGACCAGATTATCCATCCATCCATGTTCTATCCATCCTGACGAGGGCTGCAGGAGCTGGAGCCAATCTGTGCAAGAGGTGGAGTACGTCCAGGTCATCACACGTGGACGCAAAGTTAACCTGCACGTCTTTGGACTGTGGGAGGAAGCTGGAGGACCCAGAGAGAACTCACACAGACATGAGGAGAACATGCAAACTCCACACAGACATGAGGAGAACATGCAAACTCCACACAGACATGAGGAGAACATGCAAACTCCACACAGACATGAGGAGAACATGCAAACTCCACACAGACATGAGGAGAACATGCAAACTCCACACAGACATGAGGAGAACATGCAAACTCCACACAGACATGAGGAGAACATGCAAACTCCACACAGACATGAGGAGAACATGCAAACTCCACACAGACATGAGGAGAACATGCAAACTCCACACAGACATGAGGAGAACATGCAAACTCCACACAGACATGAGGAGAACATGCAAACTCCACACAGACATGAGGAGAACATGCAAACTCCACACAGACATGAGGAGAACATGCAAACTCCACACAGACATGAGGAGAACATGCAAACTCCACACAGACATGAGGAGAACATGCAAACTCCACACAGACATGAGGAGAACATGCAAACTCCACACAGACATGAGGAGAACATGCAAACTCCACACAGACATGAGGAGAACATGCAAACTCCACACAGACATGAGGAGAACATGCAAACTCCACACAGACATGAGGAGAACATGCAAACTCCACACAGACATGAGGAGAACATGCAAACTCCACACAGACATGAGGAGAACATGCAAACTCCACACAGACATGAGGAGAACATGCAAACTCCACACAGACATGAGGAGAACATGCAAACTCCACACAGACATGAGGAGAACATGCAAACTCCACACAGACATGAGGAGAACATGCAAACTCCACACAGACATGAGGAGAACATGCAAACTCCACACAGACATGAGGAGAACATGCAAACTCCACACAGACATGAGGAGAACATGCAAACTCCACACAGACATGAGGAGAACATGCAAACTCCACACAGACATGAGGAGAACATGCAAACTCCACACAGACATGAGGAGAACATGCAAACTCCACACAGACATGAGGAGAACATGCAAACTCCACACAGACATGAGGAGAACATGCAAACTCCACACAGACATGAGGAGAACATGCAAACTCCACACAGACATGAGGAGAACATGCAAACTCCACACAGACATGAGGAGAACATGCAAACTCCACACAGACATGAGGAGAACATGCAAACTCCACACAGACATGAGGAGAACATGCAAACTCCACACAGACATGAGGAGAACATGCAAACTCCACACAGACATGAGGAGAACATGCAAACTCCACACAGACATGAGGAGAACATGCAAACTCCACACAGACATGAGGAGAACATGCAAACTCCACACAGACATGAGGAGAACATGCAAACTCCACACAGACATGAGGAGAACATGCAAACTCCACACAGACATGAGGAGAACATGCAAACTCCACACAGACATGAGGAGAACATGCAAACTCCACACAGACATGAGGAGAACATGCAAACTCCACACAGACATGAGGAGAACATGCAAACTCCACACAGACATGAGGAGAACATGCAAACTCCACACAGACATGAGGAGAACATGCAAACTCCACACAGACATGAGGAGAACATGCAAACTCCACACAGACATGAGGAGAACATGCAAACTCCACACAGACATGAGGAGAACATGCAAACTCCACACAGACATGAGGAGAACATGCAAACTCCACACAGACATGAGGAGAACATGCAAACTCCACACAGACATGAGGAGAACATGCAAACTCCACACAGACATGAGGAGAACATGCAAACTCCACACAGACATGAGGAGAACATGCAAACTCCACACAGACATGAGGAGAACATGCAAACTCCACACAGACATGAGGAGAACATGCAAACTCCACACAGACATGAGGAGAACATGCAAACTCCACACAGACATGAGGAGAACATGCAAACTCCACACAGACATGAGGAGAACATGCAAACTCCACACAGACATGAGGAGAACATGCAAACTCCACACAGACATGAGGAGAACATGCAAACTCCACACAGACATGAGGAGAACATGCAAACTCCACACAGACATGAGGAGAACATGCAAACTCCACACAGACATGAGGAGAACATGCAAACTCCACACAGACATGAGGAGAACATGCAAACTCCACAGAGACATGAGGAGAACATGCAAACTCCACAGACATGAGGAGAACATGCAAACTCCACACAGACATGAGGAGAACATGCAAACTCCACACAAAGTCAGTATGGTTTATGATCGTTTATATTATCTGTCAGAAGTTAAATTCATGTTTTTATTGTTTTTGATCTGTCTTCATGCTCTGAACGTGTCAGCGAACACAAACTGATCCTTCCTCATGTCAGACGTTACAAACTTTTCACAGGATTCATTTTGCAGCACGATGCTGCAGCGGCTCTCCTTCCAGAATTCAAACAACAGTTTAGATTCTCATTTCATCTTCACACGCCCGGAGCTCTGTGCACAGGGAGCATCTCACACACACATGAGATATGAATCACCTCATTAATAACACAAGTTTAATGAAAGAGCTCGTCGAGGTAAAAAAAAAATCTTTTTCCGTCCAGTTTGGTGCTGACAAAGACGGCGGCTAAGCGCGTTAGCCTCCTTGGTCCTGGCCTTTGATCAGCTGTTCCCTTCAGCTCTCACATGAAAAGCTCAGCAGGAAGTCACATGGCTCAACGCGGCAATTTGTGTCTCCGGGGTTGTGATGTGTCCTCGCAGAATGTCTTCACATCTGAGCTCGCTTTGAGTTGGTTTCCACCCATTGTGCCGCACGAATAAAGACCCGCCGGGTTTCACACACACACACACACACACACACACACTGAAACTTCTTTTTGTCTGTTTAGCTGAATTTTACCAAACGCTGTGATGTTTCTTCTAAAGGCGTCACGGATCGGTGCCGTTTGATTTTTGTTTGTTTGGATCTTTAGTTATCTAATTAAAGGTTCGAGCTCGTCAGATTTAAAACATTCGTTTGTGTTTAATCACCTGAGAATAAGAATCATTATGTTTTTGTCACAGGCGCTGCGGGTCCTCTGTCCTGGAGTCCGCCATGTTTCCACAGCAGCCTTGAAAGGACAAACTAAACACCGACTCTGGTTACAGCTGTTGTAGTTTCTCCTAAACACCAGGAAGAAGTTTGAAGAGAGAAAGAGTCGATGCAGGAACAGAATCTGGATTCAGATTCGATCAGCACTGCCTGAGTCTGACAGTTTGATCTGAGTTTGGTTTGATAGCAGAGGTGGATGTACAAAGACTGTCGGTTCAAAAAGAGGCGAGGCGGTCCAAACACGTGAACAAATCCATAACAGAGCAGGCGACGCTCAAGAAACCAGGATGAACATTCAGCAGTCAGACGAAGAGTGAAGAATAACGAGACACAAACATGTTTTTACAGCAGTATTCTGTTTTTTTAGTAAGAATAAAAGGAGGATAAGAAGACAACAGGAGCACACAGTGATACAAACACTGAGCTCAGTTACTGCAGCCGTGTGAAATGTTTGTCCGTCTAATGAAGCGGCGAGATGATTGGAGAGAGATCGGCCCGTCTGCTGCAGACGAGAGCTCCCGATTAGAAAATGTGCAGTGAACTTCCATTAACAATAATTGAGTCCCACTCCAGTGAGATGCTATGGAGGAGGAGGAGGTGGAGGAGGAGGGTGGGGGTCTGTGTTGTTATTAAAATGCCTCCTCCTCTAATGTGCAGGTAAGGACCCCTTCACCGCCGCCGCCCGCCGCCAGGCCCGTCTCTCTCTTTTAAGTGAGCGGCTTCATTGAGACAAATTTAGCTCAATTAAAACGCTTTAGCTCAGAGAGAGTTTCAGAGCGTCAGCACGGATCCTCACACTGTGCAGAGAGAAACCCCAACATGACCTCCAGACATCCAGGATGGAGACCAAGGACAGTTTAAACCACGAGGAAACAAACAGAGGATGGATGATAAAATGATGTATTCATAAATAAACGAGGAAAAGAGCCTGAAAATAAAAACACTGTAAACAGAAAATGAAAAATCATAATTCAAATATATCGTAAGTACATTGACAAACGCCGTCATTTCATAGATTTTACATGAATTATTATTATCTAAGAACTTTGTTCATCAAAGTTTTTAACACCAAATTTAACAATAAAAAAGGCAGGATATGTATCTGACTCAGCTGTTTGTGGGTCATGAAGAACTCCATCCTTATCCTTTCCATCCACCACCTCTCCTCTGGCACCGCCCTCAGGCCGACTTGACTTGTTGGCTTCAGGTTTAAAGCTCCCCTCAGAGACCTCCTGTCTCGTGCTGCCACCTGGTGGCTCCTGAAGCCGACACACACACACACACACACACACACACACACACACACACACACACACACACACACACACACACACACACACTGTGACCACGTTTTATTTACTGACAGTAAGAAACAAGGTTTGTATGTTCGTTATGTTAAAAATCTAAATCAAGTTTTAAATGAGTTGAATTAGATCAGAATGAGAAGTGAAACAGTGAAGCTGCTCTTACGTTATAAAGAACGAAAGATGAAAACAATTATTTATACAATTATATTATTTATTCTGTTGTCACACACAGAAGGACAGACGTGGTTAAACATAATGTTTGTTTGATTCATTTCCTTCTGGATTCATCTGTTGATTATTTATCACAATGTTTCGTGTCGTACACGTCTTTCCATCCTTCTTTCATCATCATCTTTCTTTACATCTTCAGCTGATCTGAAAACAAAGTCCAGTGTATTAGTGAAGTATTAAAATATATCTGCATCATATCTGCAGACACGACGTGTTTCCTGTCTGTCCTCTTCTGCTTCCTGCTGAGGATTCATGAAACAAAGATCTCAAACTCGTCGTCCAACCTGAAGCACACCCATCACCCTCCACCCCTCCTGCAGCACACCATCCATCATATGTGATAAACCATACTGGATCTATATTGTCATGGGCGTGCTGGTTGTTTAAAGGTTGTTGATGTTGACTTGACTCTGACTTTGTTGGAAGGACTCGTTCTTCTTGCACCTCTGAGGAGAAACTTTCTAACTTGTTGTTGGAAACCATCCGTGTGTTTACAGCCGCTCTGTGGAAACTTCCCTCGGCAGTGACGAGCAGCGGCTCGGAGGTTTTGATCTGTGTGTGTTATCCGCCCGGCCCTCGGCCTCATGCTGCGACATTCAAACAGAGCGGCGAGTCATTAGCCTGGGAGATCTTTGGCTGCCACATAAAAGCCGCCTGATCAGCGGCGGGGGGGCGGACGCTTGCATCCCAACGTCGAAGGACGTGCATAGGCCTGCAAGCGGCTTCTCTTGTTTTACAGACAGGCTGTTTAGCAGCTGACTTCCAAACGACCTGGGTTGGACTCGTTTGAAGTGAGGCGATGAGGGGAGTCCCTGCCAGCCGCTCACACGGCTCATTACTCAGACCGACGGACAAAAAGGCGACAGGGGAGGAGAAGTCACTAATGAGCGAAAGAGCAGATACTAAACGGAGGAATTACGAGACTCCGAGAAACTCAGAGAGCTGGAAGAGACCTGAGGGACCTGAGAGGTCACCACGCTCCGACACGAGCAAGTTTTAGAGCTACAGAACAACCACGATGGAAAAAAGAGTTCAAACCGTGATAACAGAGTGAAAATATGCAGCGCTGGAGATATCTGAATATCTGCAAAGACGTGGCTCTAATAAGTCACCTGTGACTTCATTCACAGCCGCGGAGGTTGCTGCTTGGTCCCTCTCCTTAATCTGCTGTTGCAAAGGTGTTTGGGGAGTATATCAGCATGCAAAGCTGCCGAAGAAAGACTAGTACCCCTGCAGCGTCTACGCATTAAATCACGCCTGCAGATTATGACGTAGCTGCCGGTACTTGTTCAAAGGAAACTGACTTTGTTTCAACTCAAATTCAGAATGGATTCTTGCGTGTTTTTGTGGTTTTAGGATGTTGGATTCACGCTGTCTCACAGGGTTAGTTGATGCGGAGCCTTCTGCAAAAAACAGGGCAGTGTCGTCTGCAAAGAGGTTGAACTTGTCTCAACTTTTGCTATGTACCAAGCTGACCAGTGGCAACCAGCAGTAGACCCTCCAGACTTCTCCTACAAATATTTGCTTTGTTTTAACTCTTTAATCACATCACCTGACTTCAGATCTGCTTTGGATGAGATAAAGGTGCTGAGATCTAACCTTACAGATTTTCTTTCAGTTACAAAGAGATCAGGTGAACATCTTAGTGTTTTCTATCTTTTTACACATCGTATATGAGGTAAAAAACTGAGGAAGCAAACACTTCTAAAGAGAATCTAACCTGTGTAACAACCTCTGGATCTCTAATAACAGCTGCCTGAATTTCAAAGACATTTATCGCCGCTCGCATTCAGAACAACTTTTAATGTCTGTCTGTATCAAAGCAGCCGGTCTTGAACACTACAGATGTGCAGAGATTAAAGTCGACTCTTTGTCGAGGAAGAGTCTCAGTGAAAATGTAATTGGTGGCTCGCAGCGGGACGCCGGCTGCTGTGAAACAAACCAACGCTAACTTGTTATTCACAGACAGACAACAGCAGCGCGGATGTTTAATCATCTCTGCAGCATGAAGATGACGTTTAAAGGAAGACAAACAGCATCTTTAGATCACAAGCTGCATTTCAGATCCAGAACATCCGCTTTGGGCTGCTTCGCCTTTCAATTTGTCAGAACTGAGCTGCTTTAGATGGAGGCGGGGTGGGATGGCGGGGGTGGTGGTGTTGGGACGGGGCAGACCACCAACGCTTTTTGTCGGCCAACCATGTGCGAGGACGCACCAAAACAAACGCACAAGCTGCTTTGAGCCGGGCTTTAATGTGGCGGCAGGCCGGCTGCCCGCTGACGTGCGGCCTCGTCCTGCTGGAGGCAGCACAAACACTGCAGAGGCACAAACGCTGCAAAACCTTTTACATTTTATTATTTACAATCTGACAATCAAATCTCACATCCTCGGTGAGCGTTTATCCAAAGCATCCCTTCAGTTAAAATCCAATGCCCAGGAATACTTATTTCTTTATTATTTTGTCAAGTACCATTTCTATAAACCATGTTTTTATGCCGTTTGTGCAGCACAATGTGGAAAATTTAAAGAAAAAAAAATATATAAAAAGATTAAAATGTGAAAAATCGTCCAAAAATTAAAAATATATATAGAAAAGTTTTTTACCTGGTGGAGGTGTGACAGACATAAGTGTAATAAAAAACCACAGTCATTTTATAATACAAACAGAATGTCATATAAATAACGTCCCGTTTTCGTGGATATGTGTGTGTTACAGTTTGTAGCAGATGTGGAGACACAGTAACATTAAAAATAACCTATAAGATAAATTATTTTCAATTTAAATTTCCACACAAAGACTATTTTTATCTTCACAGCTACAAGGCTGTGTAAGAAGCTAAAACAGTGAGATACAGAAAATATGTTTTCAGTGTCAGAGTAATTACCTGGAACACTGGTAGATATTTAAAATGTTTCTATTATTAATTAGAGTAAAAAAACAGAAGGTAGCAGGTCATTTAGTCTGTGAATATTAAAGTAATATTGATGATAACTAAAAACTGTAAAAATTCTCAATAATTTTGTGAAGTTTTTTTTTTTCTACTCTTCGGTTGCTGAAATTCAGCAGAAGGATAAAGTGCACAGGGGGGGTTTGAATTGTGTTTCGTTCGGGAGTCGTGCTCAGCAGAAGCTTTTATCATTTTAATATGCTGCATGTCCGGATTGATGATGTCTGTGCTGCACGTTTCCACGCTCTCTGCCTTAAGAGGTTAAAAAACAGATTTTTAAAACATAATAAATTAATCATATCAAAAAAAAAGAAATTAAAGTTTTTATAGAATTAAGAAATAGAGATAAAAAATAATGTACAATTAAACTAGGCTGTAAAAAATATAAACAATAAAATAAATAAAACAACAAAAAAAATAAAAGATGTAAAAATGTAACTTTTCAGATTTTGGAGCTTTTAAATCAGGAACTCTCAAATTTGCATTTCTGCTGATTTAAAGTTCAAGTCCACAAAATTTGTAGGTAATGACATAAAACATGTAAAAAAAAAAAGGTCTTCTAATAACTTTCAACTAAATTAAGAGTTGCTTCTTTAGATTTTATTTTGAAATGCCTCTTCAGAGCTCAGAGTTTATTAACATTTATTGGGGACTATTTTCAGCGGTGGATGAATCCACATTGTGGCTCTAGTGTTCATGGTCATGAAGGAAACATGTCATCAGTCGGCCTGAGGTCCAGTTAAACTCCATGAACTGGATCCATCTGAAGGTTGTCAACACTCTCCGCCTCCCTCCGACCCGCCCGCCCGCCACACGGCGACAGAGGCCTTCCTTTCTTCGCGGCGGCGGCCGTGACCGAGCCGAGGTCACGGCTAATCCGGCAGTTTTACATCTATTAGCAGAGAGCTGCGACCCCCGCAGAGACCGTCCTATTGGCTGCTGGGGCTCAGGACAACTGTGTGTGTGTGTGTGTGTGTGTGTGTCCACAGTCTGTCTGAGCAGTGATGGTGAAACATCTCACACGTGAACGTCACAATGAAAATAATGATCAGTCCATGTGTGAAAAGTCTGCACGCTGTCTGAATGGTTACGTGCACGTTACGCAGTCCTACGTGACTGAACGGATTGTGACAAATCAAACCGAGCTGTGACTGTCTCACAGTGATACGCAGCCGTTCTAGTCAATGTTTCAAACCCCACCGGCTCCATCGCAGTCCGGTTCAAAAGCGCAAAACAAATGAAGTACGGAGCAGATTTCCACATGCAGAAGAATCTGAGCATGTGAACAAAGTCTGGAGGGAGAAACGATGAAAAGATTTTGAACACTGAAAGATTCAAATGCGTGGACGCGACGCAGGACTTTCTTAAAGTTTTAAACATTTACTGCCAGTTGATATCAGAGCAAAACATTCCAGATAAAAAGTTTTAAAGATCAGACATTACAGACATTTTTTATTTTCGACTGCGTTGTTCCAACAATCACCATCTCAGGTTCGTTTGAAATTTGAATCCACCAACTTTCAGTCGTCTTTGCTCTGTGAGCGAGCTTGGACCACGAGCTCAGGGAAGCCCGTCCGTCCGTCCATCTCTCTGGTGAACTTCAGGTCGACCGCCTCGCCGATGACCACCTCGGCTGTGGTGAACACCTCCAGACCTCCCAGCACGTGACCTCCGGTCGTCTTACCCTCGATGTCCGACAGGCTGATGTGGAGGTGGGCATCCGGGTTCAGCGTGCCGACCAGGGAGACGATCTCGAACCTCCCGTCGAGGTGGATCACCTGAGGGAACATGGATGACGACACGTGAGACTCTTTCATTTTCTAGAAGGCGACTCTCTCAGGCCTTCAGCTGCTCAGAACTACCTCGTTTGTGTTTGTTGCCGTGGCGTTGGCGAGCCGGAGCGTCGCCTTGGTGACGCTGCCCACGCAGGTGATGATGAACGGCGCTCGGAGGCGCCTCTCCTCCACAAACGCCTGCAGAGATCCCAACAGCTCCTGACCCGGACCGACCCGGATCGCGTGGACCTGCAGGGATGATCCTCCTGCTGAACTCTGGGAGAAAAAGATGGTTTCATTTGTTTCCTTCGACCTGTCCTGATTTATTTAAAGCTTACATGACCTGTTGCCACGGCAATCGCAATGAGGCTTACATCCTGTAACATCACACGTAACATCAACCCTCCAGTCCTCCAGTCTGCGGGGACGTCACCGAGACTACGTCCAGGTTTTAGACAGTCTGCGGGGACGTCACGGAGACTACGTCCAGGTTTTAGACAGTCTGCGGGGACGTCACGGGGACTATGTCCAGGTTTTAGACAGTCTGTGGCCACAGAGACTACGTCCAGTTTCAGACAGTCTGTGGGGACGTCACAGAGACTACGTCCAGGTTTTAGACAGTCTGCGGGGACGTCACGGAGACTACGTCCAGGTTTTAGACAGTCTGCAGGATCCGATGACCTGTCACGTCACACATGATTCACATGACCAATAACATTTATAGAGTTAACTAAACATTGTGAGTACGTTCTCAAACGTTTCCACGTGTTTCTGTTGACTCGTCCAACAGACGTGAGATCAGCCGGAGAAACACAAACGGACGAAATCAGACACAAATGTTTTGTTCAGAGTGTGTGTGTGTGTGTGTGTGTGTGTGTGTGTGTGTGTGTGGTCCATTCAGGTCTTTAACAGGATCACTGAGCTTAACCAAACACCAGCGTGACCTCCGACCCTGCAGGAGGAGGAGGGTGGAGCTCCCCCTGGTCCACAGGTTTACAAAGAGCTCATAGAAAACAGACATTCATTCACTCACACACTCAGTGTGACGATTTAAAGGCGTTTCTTACAAACACATTAAACATGTCGGACAATAGTTGCGGAGTTCGAGGTTCAAACTGTTTTCAGGATTTTGTGGGCGGTGCTTAAAGGGCGGCTCGATGACACGCTGAGGCCGCCCTGAGCAGAGAGACAGATGAATTCATCTCAGCTCAGAGTTTCAGAGTTAGTCATGTTCATTTTCAGAGGACACGTCCCCACAGTCCTGCAGCTGACAATTCATTTTTATTGACTTTGACACCTGATTTCATGAAGTTGATGATATTTGTAATCAGTCAAAGTTGGCTGGTTAATAACACTTTCTTCTTTGGTCTGACAAACTCATTAATGCTGACTTTAGTCTTTTTTATGTCTAACAGGAGTTACAGTTTGAATGTACTCCTCTTGTTATGTTGTTTTTTTACAGTGTTGAGGATCAGAAAGATCTTCATGAAGACAAACATCCGCTGAGGTCGGGTGGTGTAAGGACGTAAATCACATGAGCTGACATGTATCGTGTGTTTTCTTAGTTAAAAAGTGAGAACTCACCATGCTGCACGAGTCTCCGGCTCCTGAAGGACGAAACAAACTCTTCAGTTAAACATTTACTCTCATTACTGGGAGGAACCGAGCACGCTCAGTAAACTGCACACACACTCTGACTGCTTCCTGTGAGGTGTTTGTGTTCGTGGTCTCTTGCTGCCACCTGCTGGAGTTTGTACAGATGAAGTCCAGCTAGGAAACATTCACAGAGTTATGGAGAATCTCACAGACAGAAGAAGTTTATGTCTCTTAATAAACCATGAAACTTATTCACATTATTATTTTTCTTTGTTACAAGTTTCCTTAAATGTGATGTTACAATATGCAAATGAGGCGTAATCTAATGTAACTTTAGGTGAAATCTACAGACAAACAAACAGACAGAAATCTGGATTCTGCTGTTTTCTTTCTTTTATAGACGACGTGTTACTGAAGAAGCATTAAAACAATCTCTCACATTTCCAGAAACTCTGAGGAACTTCTCAGTTTGAGCTCTAGATGGCGCTGTGGTTTGGAGAATGCCTCCTGATGCAAAGGACTGCTGTCACTGTTCATGTTGACTCTTATTTTACAGAACATGATGCAGTAATTTATCTAGATTAGATTAGACTTTGTTCACTTGTTACAGCAGCAGAAGATGTGATACACACAACAGGAGACTTTATTCATTTATTCATTATATTCTGTTTGTGTTTTTAATTCTTAAATTCCAGTGAAGTTTATTATTGATAATCGTCATTTTGGATGATAAAGTTTGTTAAACTGTAAAATATTCTGCCTCCACTCGGAGGTGCCTGACCCGGACCGACCCGGACCGACCCGGATCGCGTGGACCTGCAGGGACGATCCTCCTTCTTCATATTTGATGCCTTTGCTGTCGTGTGCAGTGTAAAAAGTCCATGTGAAGAAGGACGGACGGGTCAAACCAAAGGTCAACGCTGACGTATTTAAAGCTTTATGTCACGAAACAGCATCTGTGTTTGACAAGTGGCAACCTGCAGTTCCTCTAACGTCCACTTGAGGCTGGCTCCAGAAGTGAGTCAGTCTCCATAAGTCCCCATGTCCAAATGTCCAACTTCACAGCAGAAATAAACATGTTTACAGCCTGGTACAAAAAACAGTTTTGGTCTCTGTAGCTAATTTCCCCGTTCATGACAACTGTACTGAGGGTGAATTTATATACAACTCACCTGTTCACATTATATTAAGGCTTAAAGTTATGCAGGATTAAGAGCGTGGAGTGTGAATAGAGGTAAAATAAAGTAAAATAGTTTCTTGATTTCATTCAAACAGCAGGTGAACCGTGGATGATCCCAGACCTGCTGATGTATCTTCAGTATTTTCCTGTGTAATAATGAGCAGATTAAATCAGGGCTGTGGCGGTGTCGGGGCTCCTGGGAGCCAATGAGGCCACGCTCCGGCGATTATTTCGAGTAGAGGCGCTCGCATGTATTCCCCCTGCGGAAGCCCTTATTACTATCAGGTTACAGCGTCCATGACAACATCCTGCAACTTAAAGCAACAGGACTTCAGCTCAGAGGCAACATCACTCTTCTGTTCATCATGAAGACATGCAGTCTGTCTTCAGCTGGATTTGGTTTAACAGTATCGTGATGCATGATGTTCACAATGAACTACAAACACCACGAGGGGCAGCGGTGACCTCGCTTTGACCCCGGCAGAGAAACTTAAAGCTGCAGCGTGTACAGTGCTGCTGTGAACACACAAAGGTTAAAGGTCTGACAGACGTGTTGTGGGGACAAGGTTGAAACCTGCATTGCAGGGGTCCCCAAACCTTTTTCGGTGCGGGCCACATCAACTTGCTTTTCAGTGATGGGGGGCCGGGGTCAGTCTATAACCGAAATGATCAGTCCCACCAGGATTTCGTGGCCTTTTTTGAAATAGTTGCGGCCTAAAATCCCTGATGTTGCATGAGGTTTTCAAAAAAATTGCGGTTAAAGTTGCTTTTTACATTTTTGTTGTGATTTTGTTGCGGGAGGAAGTGATAGATAAATTGCGATTCGACAGTCGCGGAGAGGGCGCAGCGAGCACTAAGTCCACGGCCCCGGGAAGCGGCGAGGTCCGGGCAGGAGGGCGCTGTAAAGCTTACGGCCGGAGCCGTGAGCCACCTTCGCCCCCGAGCCTTTCCAAGCCGGCTCAGAGCCGGTTGCGGCGCACCGCGGAGGCCAGCCAGCGCCGGGGAGACTGCGCGAGTTGATCACGAGCAAAGTCACGGCGGAATATACCATTGTGTGAGGGGATGAAAATTAGCTAGTACTGTAAATAGTTCGTAAATAAGGTAGATTTTAATCAGAATGCCAAGCTTAATCGTGGAGTGTGAATATTTTATAATAGGATAATGCAATTTTGAAAAATAGGCCATGTTTAGAGGGATTGTTTGGGATCGTTAAGTGGGCCACTCCAATTGTTTAGGCGGGCCGGATGTGGCCCGCGGGCCGTAGTTTGGAGACCCCTGCTGTATTGTTTACGTCCACGTTAAGCGCGAAGGAGAAACTACGACGGCCATGAAACTTAAAGTACAAAAAGACCCGACATAGAGGCAGTGTGAGGGAACAAAAACACAATGTGAGTGTGAGTTATGAGTGTTATATTCTGTAAACACCGGACCTTTAACTTGTCTTCTTCTACCCATGTCTTTACGTGTACGTAGGAATCGTATAAAAACCATAAAAAACACAATAAATAAATAAATAATATTCATCCCGGCTGAACTCTTGTGTGGTTTCACGTCTCACCTCGCTGCAGTGATGTAGGAATGTACTCCGAGACGCTGTGACATCACTGGTGGGCGGGGTCATAAATCTGTGATGTATGACAAAAACACCACAACATGGGACCTTTAAAATCCAACATTTTCTTCCAAATATGAACATTTTTTAAAATATTATATCAGATTTATGTTTATTATTATTTATTTATTTCATTTGAAGTCATTTTCACAATTTCACTGATTGAAATAAATCAGTTTTCTCTCCGCCTCCTTTTTCTTAATTATGAAAATATTTTGAAAAAACACTCGTAACGAGTGTTTTTTCAAAATATTTTCATAATTAAGAAAAATTCCTTCAAACTGAAAACACGAGGAGTTTAATCGTCTGTCCAACTCGTCAACACACATTAAGAGATAAACGTTTCCGTCTGTATGGATTCAAAACAAAATGCACGTTACATTGTTTTAGTGAAGCTTCCCTTTAACAGGATTTGGGTATTTAATCAGTGTTTTTGGCATATGTGTGTGTGTGTGTGTGTGTGAACTAATTAGGACCAGCAATTACCCCAAACTGTGGCTGCGTCTCCGGCTGAAGGGGTGGGCGAGCGAGCAGAGTTTGAAGGGGGGGGGGTGCCGGTCCAACAATAGCAGGCTGTCAGTGCCAGCGTTGCCATGCATGACAGATGTATGTGGACACGCCAGACAAAGGCACGGCTGTGTGTGTGTTGGGGTGGTGGTGGTGTTGGTGGGTGGAGGGGGTCAGCTTGTGTCCGATGCAGAAGAAGAAGAAGGAGAAGAAGAAGTGGAGGAGCGCTGCTGGCGGCTCAGGCATCGTTCCCAGCAGCCCCTGCTGCAGCGCCTTCGGGCCCAGCCGGCTGATGGAGGGACGACTCGGTTCATTATAACGTCATCTGCATAACGAGGAGCACCATCACCAACAAGACAGAGCGCCATGTGACCACGAAGACCAGTGACGGCCAATCAGGAGCGACCTGCTGGTCACCAAAACAAACATGTTCAACAACACAAAATCTACTTCTGCTAGGACGACTGAAGGTCAACACACCATCAGTGCTCCAGAGAGACAGATATTTATCACGTTACGCTGCATCGATCGGCTTCTACACTCTGACTCCTGATAACGGAGGCTACCTGGTTACACCTGAGAGCTGAGATCCATCTTCACATGTAGAAAGGATCCAAAATAAAGAATCTGGATGTGTGTGAGCCCTCAAAGGTCATTGTTTCCCCTCCAGAATAAATGAATAAACCAGAAACATGCCAATCTCACACACACACACACACACACCAACAAATAAAGTCCTTAATTAGGTTGGAGTGTGTTCAACAAGCTCATTAGAGCTTTGGGCCAGAATCCGTCCCCCTGCTGCTTCTTGTTAATTCAGCTCGTGCTGGCACAGTTCGTCCTCAGTCGTTAACTTTTCACCACGACGTGGAATCAAATCAAGATTATCGAATTAAAGGAAACACTCCGTTAATTTCAAGGTCAGCGTCACGTCAGAACGTTACACGCGAGTCACAGCAAACACCGGAAAGATTAAAGGTTAAAGAAACATCATGAAGAGTGTGTGTGTCCAGCCGGAGGTCGAGCTGAGATGTTTCCACATGCACTGTGTGTGTGTGTGTGTGTGTGTGTGTGTGTGTGTGTGTGTGTGTGTGTGTGTGTCCATGATGCCACTCAGCAGCATGTTGGAATGACATGTATGAACATGTCAGAGCCACGGGCAGCTGCATGTGTCAGGTGTCTCATGGGAAATGTGTGTGTGTGTGTTTCTATGTGTGAAGTAATTAAGAGTGTGCAGCAGTGTGTGTGTGTGTGTGTGTGTGTGTGTACAAACTTTCTAACTGTGTGTGTGTGTGTGTGTGTGTGCACGTGCAATTAGTGTGGACAGTTATTTTTAGACAGCGAAGACACAAAGTTCAAGTGAGGACATTTTCAAGACACTTTGGAGTTTTGGACGTGAAGACTTTGAGGAAAGTGGAGACAGTATTTAAGAGACAGAGGACAGAGTGAAGAGTGAGGACAGTTTTAAAGAGACAGAGGACAGAGTGAAAAGTGAGGACAGTTTTAAAGAGACAGAGTGAAAAGTGAGGACAGTTTTAAAGAGACAGAGGACAGAGTGAAAAGTGAGGACAGTTTTAAAGAGACAGAGGACAGAGTGAAAAGTGAGGACAGTTTTAAAGAGACAGAGTGAAAAGTGAGGACAGTTTTAAAGAGACAGAGGACAGAATGAAAAGTGAGGACAGTTTTGAAGAGACAGAGTGAAAAGTGAGGACAGTTTTAAAGAGACAGAGGACAGAGTGAAAAGTGAGGACGGTTTTGAAGAGACAGAGGACAGAGTGAAAAGTGAGGACGGTTTTACAGAGACAGAGGACAGAGTGAAGAGTGAGGACAGTATTAAAGAGACAGAGGACAGAGTGAAGAGTGAGGACGGTTTTGAAGAGACAGAGTGAAAAGTGAGGACAGTTTTGAAGAGACAGAGGACAGAGTGAAAAGTGAGGACGGTTTTAAAGAGACAGAGTGAAAAGTGAGGACAGTTTTGAAGAGACAGAGGACAGAGTGAAAAGTGAGGACGTGAAGCGGCTTTACTGGAGAGAGAGGACACAAATATGGACATTTAAGGACAGCGATGATGTCCTTTGAGAGTGATGGTATTTCTCGGAGTAGGAACATTTATGGACAGTGAAGACATTAAAGAAAATGGGGACACTACCTGGAAATTGACTTCAAGGACAATTGCAAAAGTGAGGACTTTGAAGGGGGCATTGAAATTCAGGCTTCATTGGAAAGACATTTTGAAAAGTGGACATTTATGGACAACGATGTTTTTTGAGAGTGACAACTTAAAAGACACTTGAACACGGGGACATTATTTTTTTTTAGAAAAGAACACATTATGTGGTGCGTAGGGACACTTTTTAAGTTAAGACATTAAGGACAGGGAGGACCATTGTTTGGAAATTGAGGAGGACAACATCTTCAAAACATTTGTAAAATGTATTATTATTTTTAGAAAGGAAGACATTATGTGACAAGTGGGGACACTTTTGTAGTGGGGACATTAAGGCTTTATTGGACATTTAAGGATATCTTTAAATTTTTTTTTGCATTTTTGGAAAATGAGGACACTTGGACACGGGAACAGCGACGTGAGAACTTTTTTTTCAAGACGTATGGGAAGAGACATTTTTGAAGAGTACATATTGGGGAGGACACATCAGGACTTAGAAGACTTGGAAAAAAGGAAGACATGTGGTGGTAACTGGGGACACTCCTGGAAGACGAAGGAATGTGAGGACCATTTCGAGGACATAGAAGAAATTTGTGGTAGTGAAAAGTGAGGACATCAAGAGGGACATTTTGGAAAGTGTGGACATTTTTTTAGAAAGCAGGGTTTTTAAGGAACTTTCTTAGAGAAACACATCATGTGGTAAGTGGGGACACAGTTGGAGGACATTAAGGAACGTGAGGACCATTTCAAGAAGAGCGTAAAAAGTGGAAACATCGCCTGGAATTCATCGCTCTCAGACGTCTCTTATTTTGAAATTTCCTGCTTGCTTCAGACTCTTTTTTTTTTGAAGAGTGCCGCAGGCTGCAGGACGGACCTCGGTTCTGATTAAAGACCAGGATTAAGGAGCGGTGACCTTTTGTTATCGCGGACTCATCCTGCACGCCGCCTGGAATCAATAGGCGGCTCTGTAGGCTTTCACACATCCATCTACTCTCACAGATCAATCCCCCTACAATCCTCTCCAGCCCTCAGCGGGAGCGCCGGGGGCTTTTAGGGTGAAATTACGTGGTAGTGCTGCTGCTGCTGGTTTACAGGATGTAATATGTCGACTTCACGGCTTTCTCATCACGCCAAAATTGCTGTTCGTATTGATGCCACTATTAGCGCTCCCCTCGGCAAAGACTTCAGCCATTAAAAGCCTGCGGTCGGCGCAGCACAAGATGAGGCTGCGAGCGCGTGAGATTGGCGATGATAACAGAGCTGCTGTGAGCCTATTAGAGCCCAGCGTGCTTCACCTGCCGCCACCACAGGTGAGCTGCAGGGCGGAGAGCGCGCACTGCAAAAAATAACCAGCAAAGTTCATGTAGGAGAGAGCCGGCACCGAATCTTATGTTTATCGCTCACTCTCTCCTTTTCTCTTCTTCCTCCGTCAGCGTCCTCTTCACTTTCTCCTCTGCCATTATGTCCATAGAAGCTGCTGAGCCCGGTTACACTGCCAGTCCGCTAACATCAACAAACAACCTGCATCCACTACAGACAGAGTCCAACGTCAGAGCTAACGTTACTTCACAGCGTGTCAGGGATATCGACATATACTGGTTTTAGCTTAGCTTGCTAGCTAATGTAGCAACATGAGCTAATTCATTCAGACTCTCTGATGGGCTGATCTGGAGATATTAGCTAACAGCAGCTATCACACTGAGCTAACAAACTGAGCTAACGTTAGCCAACAAACTGAGCTAACATTAGCTAACAAACTGAGCTAACATGAGCTAACAGCAACTAAAAAAATGAGCTAATATTAGCTAACAACAGCTAACAAACTGAGCTAACAGACTGAGCTAACATGAGCTAACAACAGCTAACAGACTGAGCTAACAGACTGAGCTAACAGCGGCTAACAGCGGCTAACAGACTGAGCTAACATGAGCTAACAACAGCTAACAGACTGAGCTAACATGAGCTAACAACAGCTAACAGACTGAGCTAACATGACCTAACAGTAGCTAACAAACTGAGCTAACAGCAGCTAACAAACAGAGCTAACATGAGCTAACAGCAACTAAAAAAATGAGCTAACATTAGCTAATAAACTGATCTAATATTAGCTAACAACAGCTAACAAACTGAGCTAACAGACTGAGCTAACATGAGCTAACAGCAGCTAACAAACTGAGCTAACATGAGCTAACAGCAACTAATAGACTGAGCTAACAGCAGCTAACAATCTGAGCTAACATGAGCTAACAGCAGCTAACAGACTGAGCTAACATGAGCTAACAAAGTGAGCTAACATGAGCTAACAGCAGCTAACAGACTGAGCTAACATGAGCTAACAGCAGCTACAGCTGTCAGCAGTTTACTTCACTGTCCATCATAAACTCTGTAAATCACAGAGAGTTGAGGCGGAGCAGCCGGAGGACATCAGAGGGAAAACCAGAAAACATTTCCTCCATAAAATATGATCCAGTTTCACCAGAATCAGTGAAATAGTTGCTGCTGTGTGAGCGACACATCCTGTCGTATGAAGAAGCTCGAGGGCTTCATCTTGTCTGGACCAAGACGCCCGGTCCGTCATGATTTGGACTGTCTGTCTGACATTTATGAGATTTATTTTGAAAAAGCACAAACAGAGAAACTCATCTCGGCTCTGCTGAGAGAAGAACCAGAGTCGGACATACCTGCAGTACCGGGCCCTGCGGTGTACAGTTATGGGTTTTTGGGCTTTAGAAGTGAGTGTTGTATTGTGGAGCCTGCCTCCCCCTCACTCCTCCTCACTCCTCCTCTCCCTCCTCCTCCTCTCTGCTTTCCCTGCTGCCTGGCTTAAGCTAATCCCATTATCAGTGAGGCGGCCTGACGCTGATGTGGCCTGCTAACTGACCAGCTGCTCCGAGTCTGGCCACCGCGAGCACGCTGCAAAAAGTGTCAGCTCAAACCACGCCTTCAGTCACAGAGCGGCAAGTTTCTTCAGTCATCATGTCCATAGAGGCTGCTGGACTCAGCTCCTGTTCTGGCACGACACCAGCTCTGCTGGGATTTTCTATCCTTAGGTTACACGAGGTCACCTGTGGGCCTTCAGGTCCTCGGCTTTGACTGGGTGCCAGTCTATCTCCACACTGTGGTGTCCAGGGTCACAGAGACCTGTTGCTGCCTTCATAGACATAATAGATAGCTTGTTGTTGACGGTCCAATCTGCGTAAACAGACATCTGTGTCTCCAGACTAGAACATGCTGACAATAACACCTCCATGGGTAAAGACATTCTCTGTGACTCATTCTGGGCGTGTAGTATTTGTGCTGTTATCTTGGGGTTTAAAGTCGATCCACCAGGATGAGTTGGGCAGAATGTGAGACCGACTCAGGCACTTCTGATGAACTTTGAGAGTGTCTCTAATTCTCCTTGGCCAAGCGTCAATAAATAATACAGCAAAGGACATCAGAGGCTGCTGAACACTTTCTGAACTCCTGACCTTTGACCTTTGACTTCAGTGATTTCTCCACAACACTTCCCGTCAGCATTTCCCCATCGCACCCCGGGTCTAAAACTCCTGTGGTCCAAACTCTAACTCTCCCCCGGTGCTCTGAGCTCACAGTCCAGGCAGCCCGGCTAACAAACAGAGCTAACAGCAGCTACAGTTCATCAGGAAACTATTGACCTGATCACAGGTCAGTGTAGCATCAACAGGTTTGAACAGTTACACGATGTCTCTGATAAACTGTCTCGGTGCCCTGAGGCGTGCAAACAAAACAAAACTTCTTTATTGTCTCATTATAAAAACATCATTCATTATTCAGAGCGACATGACGAGCTGTCACAGCTTCTTTCATTTCACAAATAACAGAAACAAACAGAGGGCGGTCCTGTGTTTGTTCAACCCGTCCATCCAACATGTGTGGACTTTCAGACTACGTCACCTGACAGGGAAACCTACAGCGGGTTCATTCACCTCCAATGTTTCTCTGTTCTCACTCTAAAACAGCCGAGGTTTCCTGTTTGAATTTGAAGTCGGCTACTTGTGTTTGAAATGGTCCGATCTTCATGAGGTTATAAAGAATGCTACAGATCAACAGAACGATGAATATGAAGATGAAACGAGCTTCAGGCCCAAAAACAACCCACACAGGAACACATTTTCTTTAGTTGCATATAAATGTAATTTTCGGTTCCCCCATGAGAGCGTATGGAAAGATGACGGTGCTGCATTATTAAAAACAGACAGGCCCTCTGGACGTAACGTACTCGTGCAGAACATCCATTTACATTTCAATGGCAGCAGCCTCTGGTCTGAGCACGATGCATCACAACTCCACCTACTTTCTTTTGTTTCTCCACCTCCTGCAGTAAAACCTTTTTTCAGCGGGTCATTTCTTACAGCGTGCTTTGGCACGGCGACCCCCCCCCCCCAGCAGCCTGCCAGCCTATCGGCCGCGACACCGGCTACCCCTGCCGCGGATCCCCTTGGAAAAGGCGGCGGCGGTGGCGGCGTTGTTGCGGAGTTCCACAACGCGACACAATAATGCCGAGTCACTCGAAGCGTCGCTAATCCAGCTTCCCAAACAATGTGAGAGGCCCCCGCCGCGGAGTCTGAAGGCAGGTAGGAGAAGATTAGTGCAACCTGGAGACGAGTCTTTGTGCTCGGGGCGGCAAACGAGCTGGAAAGTCAATTTTAACGAGGTACCTCGTCCTGATTGGACAAGTGAGAGGAAGTGACAGTTTAAAGTTTGTGTCCCGTCTGTCCAACACTGACACAAAGTGTCTCCAGGTGTTCTTCATGGTGTCATTTCCTGATAAACCATAAAAAGTTGATGATGATGTCATCCTGTACTCGGGGTACAGGGGCGTGTCCTAACTTTAACATCCAATGAAACGCTCTCTTCTCTTGTCTGAACATCACTCTGCTTCTCCATTTCTCGTGAGAACTTTAATGTTTGCGTCTCCTTTTTTTTTTAGCTCTGGTTTTGTTCTCCACCTCCTCCTGAGAGGAACATCTGTGTCTTTAGCTGCTGAACGCTCCACGTCTCTTCACCGGCCGCTCTCTGACTGTGACGGTCAGCTGCTCGGCGCTCGGCAGGTCGCGTACAGTCACTGTTTTACAGTCACGGGTTGTAAAAACCAAAACAAAGAGCTGAAAAGGTGCTAAAATGGAGCTGAGGGGTTCACACATGTCACATTACACACAGTCATCTGTCAAGTTTCTGAAGATATTGTATATATATTTATATTGTTTATATTTTAATAATTGTTTTTTATCTTCCTATATTTTCTCTTAATGTTTGTTCTGCGCCTACTACACCAAGAATTTGGTTAATGATGCACATTTTGTTTTTAAATCTGTATTTATGAATGTTTTCTACCATTTTTTAGAATATTTATATCATGTAATGATATTTTTTCTTAATTTTAAGTCGACTAAATGCAGAAGACGGCAGTTCTGGTGTCACTATTTACGAAGATAAATGAGAATAGCTCAAGAAAACTCTCAAAATATTAAAAATAAATGAATTATTTTTGATAAAAACATCTCATAACACGTCACCAAACCACAGTTTGATCGTCCATCAGTCTTTCCTATTCTTGGAAACGTTCCTCGGCTCCACGCGGGAGGATAAAAATCATTTCTTCTTGTGCAGCGGTGATGTCAGCCGTCCTCTGGGTTCAGCTCCAAACCAACACTGATTAATAATTTATGGATCATCCCATTATGCCACTTTACACAGTTCAAAGGCGGCCACACATTTGCATCCCAATTTGTTCACTGTGGTATAAAGACACGCTCAGCCTTTTTGCATCAGTATTTCTCTTATAAATGGAATTTGGGACGGTCTGTCCTCACATCAGCGGATAAAGAAGATTAAAGTGCGGGCATCCTGCGCTCCCTCCTCCTCCTCCTCCTCCTCCTCCTCCACCTCCTCCACCTCCTCCTCCTCCTCCCTCCATCTCCAGCTCGGCCTCGGGGCTTTGATGTGTCTCGTGATGCTTCTGAGAAAAGGCTGACATGAAACAGTCAAATCAGGGTTTGTATGCTGCTGATGAAAGAGGAAACGTTAACGTGTTTTAAAAATAATATTTCATATTATAACGCAGGAGTTTAACTTACGTTAACGTTAAAGGATCGTCGTAAAGTTGAACTTTACCGGAATAAATAAATAATGTATTTTTACGCCTCAGGAAACGTTCGTCTGTCCCGGTATCGCCATCGAGACGCGTTCACACAGCAGGCAGGTTTATTATTATTATATTATTATAAGTTCTGACCTGATCTAAACTTCCAGACGTTCATTTTACCGTAACTACTCAAAGATCGACGCGATCGACCTGCATGAATGTGTTGACACTGAACACAGCAGGAAATGAAACATTTTAAATCACTTTCCAGCATATTTTTTTGATTATTTGATGCATTTTAAAATAAATTTATTTCATTATGGAAAATGATTTCAGAGATTCCTCCGAGTGCGACCACGAGGAGGTCACGTGCCACAGAGTCGTATCAAACTCACGGTGTGCAGTTCAGTTCAAATCCTGGAAGTCAGAAATGATTTGACAAAAAAAAGCGTCACAGCTCCTGGATTCTAACTTAAAAATGACATGATGCTTCAGACACTGTGGAATAATTGGATTATAATGGATTTTAAAAATGCTCAGTGTTTCACTTCTACTGAATGAAATGAGTTTCGGTCACGGAGACGGATTTAATGTGTTCAAGTGTAGGACAACTGAACACTCAAACCAAACTTATGTTACATAAAATATCGTTCTGTTTTAAATTAAGGAATAAAATAGTGATCCTTAAATTATGTATATATTAAATCTCATCTTACGTTCTTATGTTTCAACCCGCTCCCACTGTAGATACAAAAGGAGAATTCTGAAGTAACAAGAACAAAAAGATTCTTATTTTAAGGTGATTATACCTGCATGAAAACATAGTTATGAATATTATATTCCATGTCCCCAAATCTGACACGCTGGTAAAAAGAGTCAAACATCACAAGTTTTACTTTAGTTTCCCGTCAACAAACTTTGTTTTCCTCTTTAAATAAACGTCCAAAAATCAATTTTTTGTGAACAAACAAACAAACAAACGAACAGAGACTTCTCAAAGGTTGAAATCATAAAACTTTCTCATAAAAAATAAGAAAATCGACAGTGGAGCAACAGGCGGTGAAGAAGCTGAAACGTAGCGTAGCTGCATTAACTGTTGATCTGAGGCTGACACACTTTTTATTTTCACGTTTTTACTGCGATGGGGGACGAACAAAAGCTCGCCACTTGTTTTTGTGAATCCCTCCACATCGCAGTATCCGGGCAGATATGTACAGTCTCACTGCCTGTCTCATTTCAATTGGCCTCCATCTGTTTTGTCTATCCATGAAAAGGTCTATTATGATCCTCTGCTCTTTGTACAAATGGACTACTAAGCGGATAGGGACCCCCGCCCTGCACCACCCTCCTCCTCCTCCTCCTCCTCCTCCTCCCTGGATTCCAAGGAGCTCGTCCTGCCGCTGCTTTAATTATCCAGCGCCGGCGGAGGGATCTTTAATTTTAACGAGTTTTTAAAAGCGCTCCGTCTTCAGATTCGCTGCAGAAAAGAAGCGGCGAGGGTGGAGGCGGAGGCGGAGGCGGAGGCGGAGGGAGGGTTAGCCGGGCTCTTTATTAACCCTACAGTGACTAGCTAATGTGATTGAAGTGGAACCACCTGGCATGGGGGCCTGTATCGTCAGCTGCCACTGAAGGCCGGCGAATGGAGGACCAGGTGCTGCGCTGCAGCCTCTTTAATTGTTGCCATGTAATAGCTTGCTTCAGTGCACAGTATGGCTCGGGGCTGGGATTAAAAAAAGCTGTTGCTGCTAGCTAGCACACAGAAGTCCATTTTCTTTCACTACACCACCCCCCACCTCCACCTCCACCTCCACCCACAGACACTCCTTCAGTCGTAATGAAAGAAAAAAGGGAGTCGGGCAGGAGGGATGAAAGGAGGCCAGGAGTGCTGTTTCTCTTTGGTCACGTGGCTCGAGGACGGCTATCTGAGGTGAACAGCCGCCGTGTCCGGGGGTTTGGACGCGTCTCTATCTGCTCCTGGACGACAGGAGCTGACGGATGGACGGATGGAGGAGAATATTTGCCTTCAGCAAATCTGACTCCTAAAAAAAAAAACATCAAGAGGAGTCACACAGGTCCAAATCTGAGACGAGTCATTCTCTGCACCGCTTCAAGCAGAAAGAGATTTATAATAAAAAAAAAGATGCATTAAAAATCGTGTTTGTTCCTGCACATGCAGAAGTTCAAAATAAAACTGTTAAAGAATCTGTCAAAACAAAAATGATCAAAACTAACTCCATCCTAATCTAAACATTAAGACCTGAGGTGGAGCTGAGCCTGGTTTCTCAAACAAAACCACCTGAAACCACGCCCACCTGTCAATCAAAGCGTCCCCGCTCTTAACCCTGCATAACTTTAAGCCTTAATATAATGTGAACAGGTGAGTTGTATATAAATTCACCCTCAGTACAGTTGTCATGCACGGGGAAATTAGCTACAGAGACCAAAACTGGTTTTTGTACCAGGCTGTAAACATGTTTATTTCTGCTGTGAAGTTGGACATTTGGACATGGGGACTTATGGAGACTGACTCACTTCTGGAGCCAGCCTCAGGTTGTGTTGTAGGAACGGTTCGAGACTGAGACAGTTTAACATTCAGCAGCTAAACAGCCAAATATTCCCGTCAGGAGTTGGTGGAGACCAAAAACTGTTAAAACGGTGCCGACTGTCCAACAGGTGGACTCACACGGTGTCCTTCTGCTGTTTGCGTTGAAAAACTCACCGATGTGACTGAAGTCTTCTTCTGTTGTATTTCACATGTAGTGTGGCCACAGATGGAGCCGGTGCAGTGAGGAGGGGATCAGCGCTCCCCGGTGCCACCGGCTGCCAGGTAACCGTCCACAGGGTCCGACTGCCTGATCTCCTGCGGGACCCGGGGGGCCGGGAGGAGCCCGGCTGGGACCCGAGCAGCAACAACGGGATTATTGTACTTACAGACAACAGAACAACACAGTGGATGTTTAAGAGGGATCAAACCCTGCAGCACACGGGTACATGAAGTATTACAAGTACTTATACACAGTACATGACAAGGGGAGGAATATATACATGAAACAACCGAGTAATTATTCAAACTCATCGTTCAAAAACCTTATTTCATCTTTCTTATTTCAGTAATATTGTTTTATATTAAAAATGTCTTTTCTCAGTAACACTTTAAAGTTTACAGTTCGTTAAACATTTAGCTTTAACTGAGCACAATCCAGAATTCCTTTAAAATGTCTTTAAATATATATTCAAACATTGAAAAGTCATCCTTCATTTCACACATATTTCCTCCCTCGGGGTGTCTTTGTCTTTTTCTAGAGTTAAAGGTGGAGACACTAAATAAATACGTAGTGACGTAGCAAACATGGAACATTGCGGCTCCACACAAATAACTGATTGACTGTTTCTTCGAGCTTCTTTTAATGACGCCATGTACTGCGAACCAGCTCCTGATATTCACTGAACGGGAGCGGGTTTGGGTTTTGCTGATTTACTTGAAATTCTGTCAAAAAATAGTGAAACCCAGAGGCTGAAAACCAAAAGTATAAGCTAAAAGAGGCTAAAAAGCTGGCGCCACCTACTTTTCACTTCTGACGTAACCAAAGTGGAAGGAAACAAACATTGATTCACACTTGAAGTGCTCTCCGAAGCTCCTGTCATGTTCTGCAAAGCGTAATAAGGAATTCATTTCCTCCGCCCGCCACGCCGCACATGAAAGCGTTTAATCAGACAGAGCAGGAAAAACCTGAGAGAGGAACGAGGGATGAAAAACACAACAAAGGAGGACGAGAGAGAAACTGAACTTCAGATCCTCTCGTGCATCCTCCGACTTGTCTGCCGTGTGTCCGCGTTCACGGACAGACGAGTGAAACACTTGCAGCTTTAACACTCGGGCCTGGCTTCATGCTGCCGGTGCTCAGCTGCCTTTGAGGGGAATGTATCTGTAAAATGTCTCAGGGAGCCGTCTCTCCATTCGACAGCCCTCCGGGAGAACAAAAGCTCAGCGCTAATGCAGCGCAGATCAACCGCCTGCTTTTCTATTGAGCAAGGTGCCAAGATGCAGGAGCTTTTAAAGCCGGAGCGTCCGACGCCGGGCCACGAGGGAGCGGCTTCAAAGCCTAATGCAAAGTGAGTCATCCACCACCCGTCTCATATTAAGTCCCCCTTTAATTCAGCCCCCTTTGGTTAATTATTTGCCATTGTGTTTTACCCATCTGAGCCCGTGTCCACGTTCAGAAAAATTAGTTGGGGAAAAAGGGGGCGGTTTGGTGATGACCTAAAAAGCACAGCAGCCCGGAAAAATGTGTGGCGGCGCGGGGGGCTGTGCAGCCATCTGTGACCCCAACACCACGCCAAAACACTGACAACCAGCAGGTCCCATGTGGCCCGGGGACGGGTTCTGCCGGTGTCACCCTCTTGTTGCTGTTTTGTTGTTGTTATTTATTTACAGGAGCAGTCGGAGGAGCTGAGGAGCGAGAGGAGCTTTGCCCGAGTGCCAAGGAGCAGTCAGCGAGCTGCTGATGGAGGAGAGGGTTTTTTTTTTTTTGGTGGATTTGGCAGCGACGTGGCGTCCAGCGGAGAGTCGGTCCAGCCAGCGGACAGAGGGAGAGCGAGGCCGAGCCATCTGTGGGACAGACATGGTAGACGTGTCTTACACGGTGCCAGGAAGCGATGGCACCGAGGACGGTTTGCATCTCCACCGGATCCACGTTTAGTCACGCCGTCCTGAAGAGCAGAGGTGGAAGAGTCGCCGTTTTTAAAAAGTCACTTTAATTCAGTATTATTTCACATTTCACACCGCGACACACGATTTACATTTGGGTATTTTCTACTAAAGATCGCCAACAAACCAGAAACCTGAAAACTTTGCATCAACTCCACCAAAGACGGTTTCCAAGTACACCTCACTACGTCACCTGACTCCAACAGCAGTGGTGTCCAGAAGGAAGAGGAGCGCCAACAACGTCCTAGTCTGAAGGGAAGAGCTGATAAATATGTCACGTGTTCTGGTTTCTGGGTCATCTTAACGGGTGAAGCACTACGTTCATTTATTGAGTCGCCTGGATGTCGACACAGTCCCACTGCCGACTCAAACCTCTGCTCACAGTACTTGTAGGTTTGGAAAAGAACCCACTTGGTTTGGGTTCCAATAAGTACGCAATCCAACACAATGTATTTAGTGTAGTGTAACGTACGTGATGTGATGTATGTGTGTGTGGTTTCATGAATTCCTTCAGGATAAAAGTCTGATGTTTCTTTCCATACGTACACGTTACATATCAAAACATTACCTTAGACGAGAACGTCCTAGTTTGAAGCAAAGAGCTGATCAAGAAGTCACGTTCAGTAACACAATAACACATAGATACAACATAATGTCATGTTCTGGTTACTGTAGCCTTCTTCTGTATTAAACTAGACCGCAGTCTTTCCGTAACCAAACTAGTTTGTTGGCTAAATAACCATAAAGATATTAAGGCAGACACAGATGAAATGAGAGAACACGTGCTTCACTGTGACCAACGTTTGTGCCACGTTAACCTCTCGACCACCGGCCTGAACCGACGTCACCTTCAGTCAACAACACGATGCTGCTGAAAACACTCGGTCTTTGTCCCCGCTCATGAAACACACCTTCACAGCAGCAGTGTAACTTCAGGAGAGCAGAATGCTGATGTAGAGTGAGAGAATGTCCCCGAGGTTCAATTACCGAGCCACCACAGGTCCTCTCAGCCTTCATTAGCTGCCTGCTGGAGCAGACACTCCTTCCACAGCCCTGGTGGTTGTTGTATTGTGCTGAACCTCGGGGAGATGCCTTTCTCTCCTCTCTCTCTCTAATGATCACACGAAAAGCGTTCTCAGAACTCAGAGGCGCTGCCGTGTGCTGTTATGTGCTTTGTTAATACAGCGGGGAGGGTCTCGTCAGCCACCTCTGCGTCTTCTTGCCGCCTCGGCACGAACTGTTCCCATCGTTCCCACCAGGTCGGTTAACTAGACACCCGGGTGTTGGCATGCCCGGACAGGGTGGAGGCCGATCAGCGCTCAGCGGGAAGGATGCGGTCACACAGACTCCAGAACCAAGCTTCAGTTCACAAGTCCAGGGTCAGCTCCACAATTAAACCCACCAAGACGTGGTTAAATCAGACCCACTGGAAAACCGCATCGTGTCCACGAGGTGACGAACACTTCAGCTGACTTTTGAAAAATATCTCAACATTAACATGAATTCAACATGTTACATAAATCGGTGTATTCATAAAAATATACAAATTTATGCAACATTGATGAATTTTCTTTGAATTCTTGGTTAAATCATGTTACAACAGTGTTATACAGTATTTGTTGTAGAGAGGGCTCTGGTTTTTAAAGGATTTGGTTTTTGCCAAATACAGATTGTAATTTTGAGTGTGAGATATTGGAAATGACTCTAAAACAATATTTATTTAGCACCTTTCAAATAATTAAATAAAACAGAGGATGTTAAAAAGGATTTAGAGACTACACCAGCCAAAAGTTAATTAAATAAGACGTCAAGAAAAAATAAAAAATCGAATTATTCAAATGTTCTCATTTTCACTCAGAATAAATTATAATGAAGCATTTTGTGGATGACACACACACACACACACACACACACAAATCCTGATTTTCACCGTCACTGAGTATCACGGATGAGAAACGCGGCGCTGACAATCACATTTAGCAGCAATCAAGCCTCATCTCTGTTACAGCGCCGTCTTAATTTCCTAAATCCTAGATGCAGATGAAAATTTAATCTGCTCACTTATTTGGGTAATGGAGACGGAAATTTGATTATGAGATATTATCTCGGCTCCGAGCCATCTGGGACAAGACTGATGCTTGTAACTTTCAGAGTCTTCTGGACCAGAAGACGGTGACGGTGAAAGAGCTGGATTAAATAAATAAGCTTTAGATGTGGAATCCAGTCTTTATGCTAAGCTACAAGCTAACTTTTCCTGGCTCCGGCTCCGTACTTAATGAGATATTGATTCTGTCATCTCAGAAACAAATAAGCATCTACTGCCGCCACCTGTAGCTGCTGTTAGCTCATGTTAGCTCAGTTTGTTAGCTGCTGTTAGCTCATGTTAGCTTAGTTTGTTAGCTGCTGTTAGCTCATGTTAGCTCAGTTTGTTAGCTTCTGTTAGCTCATGTTAGCTAAGTTTGTTTGGTGCTGCTAGCTAACATTAGCTCATTTTGTTAACTGCTGTGAACCAATGTTAGTTCAGTTTGTTAGTTCAGTTTGTTAGCTTCTGTTAGCTCATGTTTGCTTAGCTGGTTAGGTGCTGTTAGCTCATGTTAGCTCAGTTTGTTAGCTGCTGTTAGCTCAATTTATTAGCTGCTGTTAGCTCATGTTAGCTCAGTTTGTTAGCTGCTGTTAGCTCATGTTAGCTCAGTCTGTTAGCTACTGTTAGCTCATGTTAGCTCAGTTTGTTAGCTGCTGTTAGCTGCTGTTAGCTCAGTTTGTTAGCTTCTGTTAGCTCATGTTTGCTTAGCTGGTTAGCTGCTGTTAGCTCATGTTAGCTCAGTTTGTTAGCTGCTGTTAGCTCATGTTAGCTCAATTCGTTAGCTACTGTTAGCTCATGTTAGCTCAGTTTGTTAACTGCTGTTAGCTCATGTTAGCTCAGTTTGTTAGCTGCTGTTAGCTCATGTTAGCTCAGTTTGTTAGCCGGGCTGCCCAGTCTTTGAGTTCAGAGTGTTAGTGTTTGGACCGTTTTCCAGCAATGCGGATGGGGAGCAGAGCTGATGTTGTGCTAGAACAGGAGCTGGGGGAGTACTCGGGCTCAGCAGCCTCTATAGACATAATGGCAGAGGACAAGAGAGTAAAGGCGTAGCCATCCATCACTGCTTATTCTGTTATTAATCCAAACTTTATCTTACTAAATAAATCTAGTTTTGTTGCTTCCTCATCTCTAATTATCAGGAAATATGTAAGAAGGTAAATAAGCGTCTTTCCCAATCTGTAGCATCTTGTCCTTAGTTTCAGAATCAGAAATACTTTAATAATCCCGGGGGGAATTATTCATGTATTTTTCAGCCATCCTTGACTTCAGGTGTATTGACTGAGGCAGGAAGGGACGCCTGCGTGCCTCCATCGCTGCACCACGCTGAGCCCACCCCCCGTGAACGGCTTCATATTTACAGGCCAATTATCTCTCTGAGGGAGGGTCGGCGTGACTGCGGGCCTCTCGAGCGTGTTACATGAAGGTCAGCGCCGTCGATGGGGGCTAATTAAGCAAGCGTCGCTCAAGAGGCGGTGGAGTGTGAGTCACCGGTACTTTACCCATCAGAGGAATGTCTTGTTTTCTTGAATTCAAGGACATATCTGCGTCTCAAAGCGGAGACGGTTTCCTCGAGCGTGCTTGACCCGTTACGCAAACACTTGAAAATGCCCCTGGTGAAATCTGGTAGAATCACTTCTTTTTTACTCGTGTTTACAGCTGAAGAGCGCTGGAAGAAGAAGAAGAGGAAGGAGGGTGGGTTGACTCAAGGTTAAAGGAAACAGAGGTGGCGCTCAAACACCGGTGAAAGGTAATGACCTGTCAGAGGCCAGAAGACTCTGTGTCCTTACATCTTTGAGCTAAGAGACTTCTCGTCATGGTCTGCCATTGCAATAATCCCTTTGCCTGCAGCTCCATTAGGCAATGAAACAAGTTGTCCAACTGTGTGTGGTTGGAGGGGGTTAATCCTCCAGCAGCTCCTCTGTAAAAGGCCTCAGCTGCCACCGTCCCCAAACCTTTTGAAACCTCTGTCAGTTTATGGGTACTTCAGACGACCCCTTCTCCCTGACCCTTATTGATTCAGGTCTGCACCGCGCCCTCTTCAACTCCCCATCCACCCACCCACACACCACACATGCCGCCTCCAGACAGCTCAGGCCCTGCAGCTACAACACCGGGGTGCCGTAATGTTTCAATTACCGATGGCTGTCATTGTTCAGGCGCGACGGGAGGAATCCACAAAATAAATATCATGTTATCTGAAGTTTCAGTACGTTTGCTCATCAACATGTTTTTGCTACTTGTAATCAGGTGAATGGTGGATGTCGTGCCAGAACAGGAGCTGGCTGAGTAATTGGGCTCAGCAGCTGGTGAGGCGTAGCTGTCCGTCACTGCTTATTCTGTATTATAAATCTAAACTCAATAAATCACTTTATTTTACTAAGTACATCTGGTTTTGTTGCGTCCTCGGTTGTGGCAGTGATGATCAGAAACATGTTGTTGTCATATATGAACGCGTCCTTTAAAATCACATGCGACTGTAACATGAATTTGCTTTAGCACTCGTCCGTCTGAGACAAACATAACTCATATCCACAGAGAGGGTCAGAGGTCACGGACAGCCTTCTGGGAATAAACACGGCGTGGGAGCTTCAGATATGTCCGTTAACGTACGAGACAAACCCCTCACAAGGTCTTTACTCCAACCGCTCTCCAAACAATGAGAGTCCCAAACAGATGTACGTGACTTGAGTGCCTCTGACTCGGATCAATACTGGCCCGGGGGGAGCTCGGTGGGCCTCCTCGCTCCTCCTGAGTTCATGTAACTTACCGGCTGCTCGCCCATCGGTGACTCATTTCTGTGAAACCAAATCTGAAAAGCTCCGTTCCTATGGAGATCGAGGGCCGAGGTTCGTTTTAAATCAATTGCTGCAGTTACATGCAGGCATGCGGGGAAATGAATTTCTGCTAATTGAAGTTTATCTGTAGTTATTTTGAAAACACAGATGGTTCGATGCTGAAAACAAAGCTCTCAGGATGAGTCAGAACATAAAAGCAAACCCATAATGCATTTCACTTTAATGCCAGCAATCATTCGGGTTTGGAGTGGGTGTCAATTTTCTGAAAATGGCCGTTTGTAACATTCTCATTTAGGCTTTTTATATAATTGCACCATCAAAATGTCGTGGTACAGTACGTCGAGTTTTTGTGATGAGCGGTTCGGTTGCTATAGCAGCCGAACCGCTCTGATACGAGTCTGAAAGATAAAGAAGTAATATTTATTCAGCCACATTGTTGCTGAACACACTGAGCGCATGGAAGGACAGCAGAGGACTGGACGAAGCTTTCCGTAAACACAGTGGAGTCCATTGTACGGAGAAGTTGGAGGTACGGGTGGAGGCATTCCAGGCGTCTTTAACTCGTACGTCGGAGGGATTAGAAATCCCATCTGGCCTCCGGGATTCTCCTCAAAGAGCAAAGAGGGCGTGGCTGAGAAATCCAGCGTCCTCTTCGCTCTCCTCTCCTCTGCCATTACGTCCATAGAAGCTGCTGAGCCCAATTACATCGCCCGGCTTGCCGGAGCTTGCCCCGGTTCTGGCACGACACCAGCTCCATTCCCTGTTTCAGACAGCCCGGCTGACAAACTGTGCTAGGGTCAGCTTACAGCAGCTACATTCTGCTAAACATTTCAGCTGCATTCCCCGCCAGCGTTCCCTCGTACCCTGGGCCTGAAAACCTCTTGTACAAATGCTAACAAACAAACTGAGCTAGAATGAGCTAACAGCAGCTGCAGCAGACCGGTATTTCAGCCACTTGACATGAAAATAAAGATAACCGACGACTGTCCTGTACTTTGTGTTGACATGTTTCCAGATTTCAGCTGAACAGACGTTAAAGGACAGTATGGACGTTGTTGTCTTGTCCCTGGTTTCATCAGCATGTCCCGGCGTCTGTGCCATCAGACCGTTGGACCCCTCCCTGCTCGTGGCTCAGGTGTTCGTCTGTGCAGCCTTGCAGAGTTTCCTTTCAGAGATTCGTCATGCCTCGGCCGGGGCCGCTGTGCCGGCGCGTGCCAGCTCACCGAGGAGGGCCGGGCCTGCTCGCCAGACGGCCGCTCGGCCACTGACAGCCTGGCTGCTGTCAGCCAAGAGGGGCCCGGGAGTCACCGTCAGGCACCCTGGCAACCGGTCCACCGGCCCCCGCCCTCCATCCAGGGACAAGAATAGGCAGCAAAAAACAGCCCCACCTCCTTCCTCTCTGCAGGCTTTTCATTAGCTGCAGTCATCAGGAGGATAGCACTGAATGGGACAAGTGGAGGGCTTTGAACACACACACACACACACACACACACACACACACACACACAGCTGAGTGTTTAACTGTATTGACCAGTGATTAAAGTGAAGTTGTGTTGTGAAGGTCACTGGAGCATCGACGTGGAAACCAGATGAGATTTTGTCTCTGCTATATTTTTCTAACTCACTTCACATCTGATCTACTTTTATTGTTTTATTGTTTAATATTTGAAGTTTGGTCTCTTATTTTGAAGGGTACTCTTTTGGTTCTATGTATTTATTGGTTGGAGCAGCATCTACGTCTGCTTCTTCCGTAAGCTGGTGGAGGCAGTGTGATGCTTTGGGTGATGTTCTGCTGCCCACGCACCGTCCACTGACAGTATGAAGAGTGGACGGTGAGTCTGTGTGTTCTGGTGTTGGTGTTCTGGAGTTGGGGTTCTGGAGTTGGTGTTCTGGTGTTGGTGTTCTGGAGTTTGTGCTGGGGTTCTGGAGTTGGGGTTCTGGTGTTGGTGTTCTGGAGTTGGTGTTCTGGAGTTGGTGTTCTGGAGTTGGTGTTGGTGTTCTGGAGTTGGTGTTCTGGTGTTGGTGTTCTGGAGTTTGTGTTGGGGTTCTGGAGTTGGGGTTCTAGTGTTGGTGTTCTGGAGTTGGGGTTCTAGTGTTGGTGTTCTGGAGTTGGTGTTCTGGAGTTGGTGTTGGTGTTCTGGAGTTGGGGTTCTGGTGTTGGTGTTCTGGAGTTGGTGTTGGGGTTCTGGAGTTGGTGTTCTGGTGTTGGTGTTGGGGTTCTGGAGTTAGGGTTCTGGAGTTGGTGTTCTGGAGTTGGTGTTGGGGTTCTGGAGTTAGGGTTCTGGTGTTGGTGTTCTAGTGTTGGTGTTCTGGAGTTGGGGTTCTGGTGTTGGTGTTCTAGTGTTGGGGTTCTGGTTCAGGTTTTGGCCGTGAAGGTGTTTGTGGAGCAGATGATGAAAAGGTCATCAGAGGTCACATCGACTCGTCTCCTCGTCGCTGCAGGAAGCATAATTATGTTAATTATGTTAATGAGCCTGGATCATCAGTGATGCTGCCAGTCTGCACACACACACACACACACACACACACACACACACACACACATTTTACCACACAGACAAATGGTGACTAAATTAATATTATAAATATGTATCGTCATCACCTTTATATTTCACTATGATTGTTCTTTTATGATGACATGCTTCATTAAATACAGGCTATTTATTAAGTATAATTAGACGTTTCTATGGTAACTGACAGTATGAAGTGAGTCTCCATGTTTCACAGCAGAAATAAACATGTTTACAGCCTGGGTACAGTCATTCTCGCACGTCAACAAGTGCTGTTGCCGTAGCGTCTGCCGTCGCCGCGGTAACCATACGTGCTACTAAATGATTGTAAATGTTGAACGTGTTCAATCACGGCTCAGATTCTTCCGTCTGCGCACGTCGATGCAGAGCCGTGTTTGCAGCGCAGACAGAGCGAGCCGGCTTCATTAGGAATTCATTCTGAACAGCTTGTTATTATCTTTGGCCTCTGGATGTGTGAATAGATTTACAAGCATTAGGGCCGGGGCATTGTGCGGGGCATGTGTGGAGGAGGTCCTGGCCCCCTTTGTGTTTGCCAGGGCCCTCAAATCAGCTGTCCCCCACCACCCCACCCAGCCCAGCATCCACCATCCACCCCCTCCATCCTACCCCACCCATTACCTCAGCCCTCTGAACAAAAGCTGACAGAACACACTGATGTTTTGCAGGATTTTAGGAATTACAGAACAGACGTGCGTGTTCAGCCTCAGCAGATGCAGACACACACACACACACACACACACACACACACACACACACACACACACACAGTGTCAATACCGAGCCAATAACCGATAATAAGTGATTTTATATCTATATATTTATGGACTTCAGACCAGAAGACATCTGAAATGCTTCAGACAGTTTGTCCTCTCAGATAGCTTTAGCCTAAAGTAGCTAACCGCCAATTACCCGCCGCTAACAGGACCGACGGCGAGCACGGCCGAGTCGAGCTAAAGCTAAAATGTTTCTCACAGTTAACACTGTGGAGCTAATGCTAATGTAGCAAGTTTGTGGAACAAAAGGCTAACACAGCCAACGGGTAACACCAGCTAATGCCGTAGATTTAGCTAGCTTTGAGGTACAGCTAATGTGGCTAACTGCTAACATTAGCTAATGTGGCTAACTGCTAACATTAGCTATTCTATTTACCTTGAGTGTAAAGCTAACATTAGCTAATGTGGCTAACTGCTAACATTAGCTATTTTAGTTACCTTGAGTGTAAAGCTAACATTAGCTAATGTGGCTAACTGCTAACATTAGCTAATGTTATGAAATGAATTATATTACTTTCATCAACATTAGCTCACTGCTAACATTAGCTTCCATTACTTGTTACTATTTTGCTAGTACTGAACTGCTAACTGTGGTTAGCATGGTTAGCCATGTAGCTAACTGAACTGACTCAGTCCGGGATGCCAGGAGCCAAACCCGGCAAGAAAACCACCTGATAGGCTGCTGTACTCACTGTTAGACTGGACACTGCTGGTTCAGAGGTTCTGTCGCCGTGTTCACTGTTAGACTGGACACTGCTGGTTCAGAGGTTCTGTTCACTGGAAGGTAGACGCTGTACATTTTACCAGCTGTAGCACTGAAACTCGTCTCTGTGCTGCTGGCTTGAGTTAATTAGAATTCCCACTCTGAGAGTCTTTCAAGTCAACAAGGCGATTAAGGTTTTACTTGAGCTCTGCTAATCAGACGGGAGATGGGTATCAGAGGCAGCTGTATCCCATCTGTAAAGCCGATCAGCGAGACCGTGACCTTGGAGATGATGTCACAGTCTTACTCCATGATTGAAGTACAGAGAGAAACAAGCACAGAGCTCATGGGACATTTCTACTGCATCTGCCAGTTATTTACCTTTCGCCTCTTTTGAGTGAGTCTGAGTTAAACCAGTGAGCGAACGTGTCATACACGACATGTGTAACATATTTAATAAACGTAACGTACGTAACGTGTCGTTACGTGCTAATGTAACTAGTAGAACTAAGAGAGCTAACGGAACTAACAGCTAACGGACCTAAAAGAGCTAACGGAACTGACAGCTAACGGAACTAACAGCTAACGGAACTAATAGAGCTAACGGAACTACAGCTAACGGAACTAACAGCTAACGGAACTAAAAGAGCTAACAGAACTAAAAGAGCTAACGGAACTAACAGAGCTAACGGAACTAACAGCTAACGGAACTAATAGAGCTAACGGAACTAAAAGAGCTAACGGAACTAAAAGAGCTAACAGAACTAAAAGAGCTAACGGAACTAACAGCTAACGGAATTAACAGAGCTAACGGAACTAAAAAAGAGCTCTGTCATCTTGCGCACACTAATTACCAAGAAGTTAACACACGTGAAGGTAAAACTGTCTTCCAGGTAGATTGTTCAGATATATACTCCACAGCACAGATCACTCTGTACAGTGACATTTTAAATGGCCTGGATATAGATTCCTGTCGAGCAGGTGTGGAGTTACATCACATCCAGTCATCCTCCACCTCCTCCACCTCCTCTGCTCTCTGCCCTCCATCTTGGCCGCCCTCTCTCAGCTGCCGCCCCGCACGCGCCTCCTCTTATCTCCAACACTCTCAAACAAAGAGACAAAAACAGAGAAAGCCGGAGCAGACAGAGTAAACACGGCTCCGCGTAGGCCGGGGGAAGTCAAACAAACCTCAGGGGCATTTTCCAGGCCGGCAGGTGTTGGTGTCAGAGGCAGGCGAGCGTGGCGGCGAGTCAACAAGCGGTGAGAGGCGGACGCAAACACGGGAACAGTGGGCTCTAAGTGCACGCTAAGCTGCAGGCGGAGTGTTTGCTGCTGAAGGTACAGCCTGAATCCTCCTGTTTGTCTCTGGTTCAATATGCTGTTGTGTTTCCACAGCAGCTAACTAACAACAGAAACACAGTCCTACCAAACACTAACAGCCCGGCTAACAGACTGAGCTAACAGCAGCTAACAGACTGAGCTAACAGCAGCTAACAGACTGAGCTAACAGCAGCTAACAAACTGAGCTAACAGCAGCTAACAGACTGAGCTAATATTAACTAACAGCAGCTAACAAACTGAGCTAACAGCAGCTAACAAACTGAGCTAATAGCAGCTAACAAACTGAGCTAATATTAACTAACAGCAGCTAACTAACTGAGCTAACAGCAGCTAACAAACTGAGCTAATATTAACTAACAGCAGCTAACTAACTGAGCTAACAGCAGCTAACAAACTGATTAAATAGCAAGCTAACAAACTGCAGCTACATATTTAACAACGCAGCTAACTAAACTGAGCTAACACAGCCAGCTAACAACTGACGTAATATACTAACAGCAAGCTAAACTAACTGAGCTAAACAGCAGCTAACAAAACTGAGCTAATATAACTAACAGCCGGCTAACTGACTGAGCTAACAAGCAGCTAACAGCAGCTAACAAACTGAACTAATATTAACTAACAGCAGCTAAAAAATGAGCTAACAGCAGCTACAGCTGTCAGCAGTTTACTTCACTGTCCATCATAAACTCTGTAATCACAGAGTTGAGAATTATGTTGTTTATGTTTTATATGTAGTCCACACACAGCAGGTAAACAAAAACACCACTCATTTATCCGCACACACACACACACACACCACACGCACACACACGCACACACCACACACACACAACCACCAGGTTGTAACATTACTCCCTGTCTCAGCTAACAGCATTAGCGAGCGTGGACGTCTGATTAAAGTCGACAAATTGAATCAGATCGTGTCGTTTTCATGATAACGAGGAAAACAGAGAGAGGCCACGACTGACCGCAGGGCGTCTGTAACGTGAGCAACACAGACTGTCTAAAACCTGGACATAGTCTCCGTGATGTCTCCACAGACTGTCTAAAACCTGGACGTAGTCTCCGTGATGTCTCCACAGACTGTCTAAAACCTGGACGTAGTCTCCGTGATGTCTCCACAGACTGTCTAAAACCTGGACGTAGTCTCCGTGACGTCCCCGCAGACTGTCTAAAACCTGGACGTAGTCTCTGTGACGTCCCCGCAGACTGTCTAAAACCTGGACGTAGTCTCCGTGACGTCCCCGCGACTGTCTAAAACCTGGACGTGTCTCGTGACGTCCCCGCAGACTGTCTAAAACCTGGACGTAGTCTCCGTGACGTCCCCGCAGACTGTCTAAAACCTGGACGTAGTCTCCGTGACGTCCCACAGACTGTCTAAAACCTGGACATAGTCTCCGTGACGTCCACACAGACTGTCAAAAACCTGGACGTAGTCTCTGTGACGTCCCCACAGACTGTCCAAAACCTGGACGTAGTCTCTGTGACGTCCCCGCAGACTGTCTAAAACCTGGAGGTAGTCTCTGTGATGTCCCCGCAGACTGTCTAAAAGTGGACGTAGTCTCTGTGACGTCCCCACAGACTGTCTAAAACCTGGACGTAGTCTCCGTGACGTCCTACAGACTGTCTAAAACCTGGACGTGGTCTCTGTGACGTCCCCGCAGACTGTCTAAAACCTGGACGTAGTCTCTGAGACGTCCCTGCAGACTGTCTAAAACCTGGAGGTAGTCTCCGTGACGTCCCCACAGACTGGAAATTAGCTACAGAGACCAAAACTGTTTTTTGTACCAGGCTGTAAACATGTTTATTTCTGCTGTGAAGTTGGACATTTGGACATGGGGACTTATGGAGACTGACTCACTTCTGGAGCCAGCCTCAAGTGGACGTTAGAGGAACTGCAGCTGACGCTGAAAAGTCGTAACGTGAACGCGAGTCAGATTTGGTTCGTGCAGTCACATAAACGTACGATCACGTGTTGCTCTCTGTGTTCAGCTCTGACAGCTGTGCTTCTGTTCACACTCTTTATTTCTCTGCTCCATTATAGAGACAGAGTGTGTGTGTGTGTGTGTGTGTGTGTGTGAGTGTGTTATCTGTAGCTCTTATCTGCAGTGTGCTCCCCAGCTGGCTTACACCTGTCAGAGCCACACAAGGAGGGAGATACACACTCTGTGTGTGTGTGTGTGTGTGTGTGTGTGTGTGTGTGTGTGCAGAGGCAGGGAGAAAGTGCTGGAGTGTGTGATGAAGTGATGAAGTGATGGAGGGGTGAAGAGGTGGAGGTGAGACAAAAGGTTTCCATCCAGATGTCGCGAACATTCTCAGCAAAAAAAAAGGTTTTCAAAATAAAAGCGTTAAATAAAAGTCAGTTTGTTGTGTGAATGATTAAAGTAAAAAAAAAAACTTATTTTAACGTTACATCAGGAGAAACATGAACGAATGAAGATGAACGCAGAGTTCATGACCTCTGACCTCTGAACATGACGCTCAGGTCAGCGTGAAAATGTGATTTTTCTCTTTTTACTGCAGTAAAACATCCGAATACTTCTTAAACGAGATGTCATTCATAATATTCAACAATAAAAGATGGGAAACGTTTATAAAACTGCAGTTTATGGAACATGAAACAGCTGCGAGACGCCGTCTGTGTGGAAATCACTGAAGAAATACCTGCAGTACTTAGAGTAAAAGTACTCACACCCTCAGGAGTACTCTGTGTTACTCACTGTTTCAGTGCATCATCTGAATCATGCAGAGGTGTGCAAAGTGCAACATTAAGAAGGAAATATTCCAGTAAATTACCTCGCAGTATTTAAGTACATGTACTCAGTTACATTCCAACACATTAAAGATTATTCAGAAACACACGACAGGAAACTTCAGAACTGTTTCTCAGTTTGGTTTTTATTGATTTTTGGACATTTAGCAAAAATACTGCAGAAACATCCAGAGCAGTGTAAGAGCTAAAAACAAAACCAAACATGATGATTGCATTCAGGTAATATTCAAACAAACAGAGTCAATGATTGCTATGATGTCACGTGAACACACACACACACACACACACACACACACACACACACACACCGTCCGCACACATATAAGTTAATAAAGGAAACACAGATCACGGAGAGCACGCGGAGCAATAATTTACACAAATAATTTAATAAATAGGTAAATAAATAGAAAACAAAGATATACTGTATCGTGGTAATACAGACGGCTTTGTGGGAAACAATAATCATGATAAATAAAAACAATCAGGTCAGTTTAAGGCAGTTTTACAGCAGGAGGTTCTAACCGAAGGCATTACCGGCTACACTAGTCTGATCCACGGATCCACGAGCTATGTTAAAGCTAATCAGGCCCAACACGGCTGCGTCCTCTGGGCTGCAGGTCCCAGCAGGGCCCCCCTCTTAGGTCTAGAAGCTAATAGCACTTGTGCAGAGATGCTAGAAAAATAAACGGACAGTCTAAGAAACAAAAAGGTGAGAGATCCTCAAAGGTGGAGGCGGGTTATAGGTTCAAACATACACACACACCCAGAACCTGCTGAAGTGTCCTCGAGCAAGGCACCGAATCCCTGCTGACCTCTGACCTCTGCAGAAACACCAGAGGCACGAGCTCCTCATGTTTTTGAAATCAGCAAAGATCTGACAGATTTATGATTTATGATTTCACTTTTCTTGATGTTCCTGCAGGCGCAGCGTGTCCGGCCTCAGTCTCTCCGCAGCCCGGCACCGGATCAGCAGGCGGGGCGCAGCGGCATCTGCAGCAGGATCACCTGCCGGTTCTCGGACGGGTGGCATTTGTTGATGTGTCTGGTGAGTCCCGGCGAGCTGTAAAAGATGGCGGGGCAGTACTTGCACGGGTACACCTGTGAGGAGTGCAGCAGGCGGATGTGCCTCTCCTGGCTGCCCCTGTTGGAGAAGTTCTCCCCGCACACGGGGCACAGGTGGCAGGAGGAGGTGGAGGAGGTGGAGGAGGTGGAGGCGCTCAGGTTGAGCGGCGCTGCGCTCTGCTCGCACGCCGGCGCGTCCTCCTCCTCCTCCGGCGCCGGCTTCGGGGATCCGTGCTGGGACGCCAGGTGTTTCCGCAGGTACGCCTGGCGCTTAAACTTTTTCCCACAGTGAACGCAGTCGTACAGGCCTTCCTCTGAGCCGGACTCGGACGGCCCCGGGCTGGGTGTGTCCCTGTCACTTGTATCCTTCGCCTCCTCCGGGGCGGGCTTCCCGGTCTTGTCGCTCTCCGGGTTCTGCGCTGCGCTCTGCGGCTTCGGTTTGTGCCACCGCCGGTGTGAGGCGAGGTTCGCCGGGCAGCTGAACACCTTGTCACACTCGGGACACCTGTACTCGACCCGGACTATCCTGGAGCACTTGTGCTGGGCCAGAGCGAACGGGTCCGCGTACGCCTCCCGGCACAGCTGGCACACGAACTCGCCCAGCGGGTTGCCGCTGTCCCCTCCGCTCGGTTGCGGTCTGGGAGGCTTCTGGTCCACGGGAGCCTCTTTAATCTTGAGCCCGAGAACCGGAGACGTGGTGACATCGTCCTCAAAGTGCAGTTTCCGGATAGCTTTGGTTTTCTTGGACGGGGGCTTGCTCTTGCGCTCGGGGTCGCTGGACGGACGCTTGGTCCCGGTGGCGGTGGGGAGCGTCGCGGTGGACGCGGATGCAGCGGCGGCTGCGGCGCTGGTGTCGGTGCGGCTGCTGTTGCTGGAGCCGATTTTCAAATCCACCGGAGCGAAGAGGTGATCCAGCGCGGTGAGAGCCGCCGGGGTGGGGAAGGACTCCGCGGACACCGGGGAGCCGAGGTTGAAGCGCCTCTCGAAGTAGGAGCGGTCGTGGTCGTGGCTGACGGGGCGGGTGGGGCTGTACAGCGCCTGGTACACCGCCTCTGGGTTTCCGAACTGCACCGGCTTGGCATCGTGCTCCGGAGCCGTGGCCGCCGCCCCGCAGGTGGGCGTCGGCGTCTGTGCGCGCACCGGGACGGAGGCTGGAGGCGCAGAGGACGGAGGCGCATCAGAGGCGGCGTGTTCCGCTTCCTCCTCCTCGGAGCGGACCCGGTACGACACCGGGTTGGCCTTCTTGTTCCTTTTCACCAGAAATCCTCTCGGCATGTTCGCGCTGATGGACGGAGAGCTGAAGGCACTTTGGACCGGAGCAGGAATCAAACATGTGACGGAGCGGCTCCTCTTGTTGTTACTCCTCCTCTGTGCTCCTCCGGAGGTGCTTTCACCACAAACATAGCTGCACTCTTTTTAAGGCGACATGATGACATTGTTCCCGTCCCCCCTTGTTGCCTCATCCGCGACCAATCAGAAGGAGCCGAGGTCCCCCGTGGATTTTGGGAGTGGGTGTGGGAGGATGGAGAGGCTGATGGAGGGGGGGAGGAGGAGGAGGAGGAGGAGGAGGATTTGCAGATTGCAAAGCAGATGTACCTGAGGGTTTTATTGTATTTCACCCCCCTCCACCTCCTCTCCACACACACACACACACACACACACACACACACACACTCTCTCTCTCCTCCGCCTCCTCCTCGTCTCGACCCGGGCACACGCCAGGAGCCTCCTGCTTTTACGGTCTGATGAGTTTGTATAGAAATCTACACGTGCCTCGGCTTTCTGTGTCTCCTTTGGGTGGAGGAGGAGGAGGAGGTGGTGTGTGTGTGTGTGTGTGTGTGTGTGTGTGTGTGTGTGTGGAGGACACATCCGTCCACTGTGAGGAGGAATAAGTTCCAACACTTCACAGACTCTCTGCGCGCTCGTTTACCAGAATTTAAAAGATAGTCAAGGACTTTCCAGGAATTCAAAAACCCAGCCCTGGAAGTGCTAACTCCTCCAGACCAATCATCTCGAGCCTCCGCGCGCTCTGACAGTTAACTCCGGACACATGATTCGTCATTTTACGCATCTATAATGAGCCCGGAGAGGAGGAGGCCTTCTTCCTGCTTTGCATCACAATGGCCGCGCCTGTGCAAGCTGGAGACTCTCCGTGATTGAAAAGGAAATTGCACAGTTGGAAAAAAAAAAAAAAAAAAAAAAAAACAGCCTCCACCTTCCTCCACCCTCCTAAAAACCAATCTGGCCCCCAGATACTGTCGGCGCGTGCTGTGCGTAATCAGTGCGCTTTTTTTTTTCTGCGTCTCCAAATGGGCCAAAGTGAGATTATCAAACACGTCAACCACCCAAAAACCTGCAGGACTGAGGCGGGGCAGCCGGGGGTGGGGGTGCATGTCATGATGGTGCTGCAGGAGCTGGTGGATGCTGGAGATGTTTGAGGAGCAGCAGGTTTCAGATGAGCTCGGCTCACTTTTCTTTGGACTTCCCAGACTCCAAATGTAAATGTTCGGCTCAGTAAATTCAGAAAATTTGAGATTTTTCTTCATTTTTTCACATGAAACGGTTCAAACTATTAAAATAAATAAAAGTTTAAAGAATCAGAAGTGCCATCTTTCAGGATTTGTCCCATTTTTATTTATTTATTTAAATTTTTTTAAAGAAAATTCAGTGTTTGTTGAAACTTTATTTCAACAATTTGGGTCATTTTTGGACTTTTATCTTTAAAGAATCAGATTTTTAAGACCAGATCAACATTTTTAAATGATTTCAAATCAAATATATAATAATATGATATAAAATATGATCGAATCAGCTTTATCAGGTGAAACATACAGAAGAAAAAACATCAGATGACCAAGAACCCGATCATGTGCAGAACGCTGAGACAGCAGAAACATTAAACAACATGAAGGAGATTTTTAACCATAAAGATTAAAGTGACTTTTTAATCACAGCAGATTAAAACAGGTCAAAGTTTAAAGTTTATGTTTGATTTAAAGTTGCTTGGTCACATGAATCCTGAACCACGAGTCATGTGACAGCAGCACTCTCTGTTTGTGGACATATGTTGTTGTGTGTGCGGTTATTTTCCCGACAGGCTTCAACTCAGCCTCATTAGCATACAGCTGTAGAGTGACACCACCTCCTCCTCCTCCTCCTCCTCCTCCCTCCTCCTCCTCCTCCTGCACAAAGCTTTCATCTCCAGCCGCTATACGGGGCCGTGTGATTGGTCACGCTGCTGCAGAGTCACTGAGGGCAGAGTTCACACTTACAGTTGCTCGTCGTGTTTCCTGAACGTTACGTTTGAGTTAGACGTCATTTAAAGTCAGACTGTTACCACGGCAACACGGATGTAAACAACACAAACTGCAGTCTGACGTTTTTAATAACATGCTGGTTGGGTGGCGTCACCTGTTACAGCTGACCCGGGTACGCGAACATGGGCAGCAGGTTCCGGTTGTAGGTCAGATATCTGACAGCGGCGCCCCTCAGAGCCGCTCGGCGCTCTTCAAACCCGTCCAGGGGGACGACGTCCTCCGTCACCTGCCGCCTCGACTCGTCTTCGCTGTCCTACAGAGACACACAGACGGACGTCAGAGACAGGAAACACTGTTTTCATGGTTTTTATTCATGAGGAGAGCAGAAACACAAACCGTGGTGGAGGCGATCTGCTGAAGCTCCTGCTCAAAGTCCGAGAACCTGTCGTGACACACGGCCAGAAACCAGCTCTGCCTGAAGAAACTGAGGACACACACACACACACACACACACACACACACACACACACACACACACACACACACAGTTAGTCTTCACTGTCTTTGCTTGGAACAGTCATATCGATCAGTTTTTCTCCTTCTCTACATATTCAGGATTTTTAAATGACTCGTTTCCTCTTCGAGTCTTCGGTCGATATATTTGTTGTCCAACCAAACTTCTAACTCCAACGAGCTGAAATTCAGGCTCAACAGGACACATGTTGTCCATGCTGTGTGTCAGGTTGCTGATGCCTCTCCACCTGCAGACTGTCCTCCTCTGTGATCTGTGTGAGCTGACCCTTTAAATAAAGTGCAAACACACACACACAGCACAGGCGACACTAAGTGCACTGACTGAATAACCTCCAGCCGCCACGCGCTCCATTAATTATTTTAACAGCTCGCGACGCTCCGGCCTCCACAATGACTTTACGAGTCGGCCGAGGGAGCGGCGTGACGAGGAGTCGGGGAGGCTCCGGCTTTGTCTCGTCCTGGACGTGGACCACAAAGACAGATTGAGAGGGGAGAGCTGCATAAACAGATTAGGAGGCGGGTGGAGGAGGTGGAGGGGACAATAGACGTCCATATCTGGGGGGTCATTTGTGTTGAAGCCTCAGAAGCAGGTCACCCGCTGTTTGACAAACACACACACAGAGGACACACACACTGTGAGGTCATCAGTCAGCAGGAATCATGGGAAGTTTGGCTACCTGCACACAGAGCGGCTCATGAAGACTCATGAAGACTCATGAAGACACATGAAGACTCACGAAGACACATGAAGACTTATGAAGACTCATGAAGACTCATGAAGACACATGAAGACACATGAAGACTCATGAAGACACATGAAGACTCATGAAGACACACGAAGACTCATGAAGACTCATGAAGACTCATGAAGACACATGAAGACACACGAAAACACACGAAGACTCATGAAGACACATGAAAACTCATGAAGACTCACAAAGACACATGAAGACTCATGAAGACTCATGAAGACACATGAAGACTCAGGAAGACACATGATGACTCACGAAGACTCACGAAGACACAAGAAGACTCACGAAGACACACGAAGACTCATGAAGATACACGAAGACTCACGAAGACACATGAAGACACACGAAGACTCATGAAGACTCATGAAGACACACGAAGACACACGAAGACTCATGAAGACTCATGAAGACACACGAAGACTCATGAAGACACACGAAGACTGATGAAGACACATGATGACTCATGAAGACTCATGAAGAGACATGAAGACTCATGAAGACACATGAAGACTCATGAAGACTCATGAAGACACACAAAGACTCATGAAGACACATGAAGACTCATGAAGACTCATGAAGACTGATGAAGACTCATGAAGACTCATGAAGACACACAAAGACACATGAAGACTCATGAAGACTCATGAAGACTCATGAAGACACATGAAGACTCATGAAGACACATGAAGACACACGAAGACTCATGAAGACACATGAAGACTCATGAAGACTCACGAAGACACATGAAGACTCATGAAGACACATGGACACATGAAGACTCATGAAGACACATGAAGACACACGAAGACTCATGAAGACTCATGAAGACTCATGAAGACACATGAAGACTCACGAAGACTCACAAAGACACATGAAGACTCATTAAGACTCATGAAGACTCATGAAGACACATGAAGACTCATGAAGACACATGAAGACACATGAAGACACATTTCAGCTGTGAGTGAAGTGACTGTAACAAACGTGGAACAATAACTGAGGAAAACATCAGTTTGTTGTTTGTTGTGATGCCGTGGAGCTGAAGCAGACGTCTGTGACTCAGCAAACTGAACTCGAGAATCACAGATATTAAAGAAAAGAAGCACGACAGGTCAGAGAGTCGGTAAACAAACATGCAGCGCTCCAACGTGTTCACATGATGAAATGATGAGTTTGAAGCTCGCTCACTTTCAGCCGCTCTGATCGAGTTTTGTTCAGCGTTGGTATTATTTATATTTCTGCTTTTATTGGACAGACTGGAAGAGAAGCAAGGTCACTGTGAGCTTCATACATGAGGTCCAGAGGAACCAGGTCCATGCGGTCTGTTGATGTCTGAGGTCAGAGGTCACTGAAGTCGGTCAAACTAAACTCAGACTTCAGACGTCTCGTTAATCCGTCTGCGCTCTTAAGTAGTCATTGTTTTCAAACAGGACAACATGGCTGACTGAGCATCCGGGTCAGACTGACGGAGGTCACGTCATCGTGTTTTTTATTAGTCACAGTCGTGTTGTTATTCTTCTAGATTCTTGTTTTCAGCTGACTGAACACAGCCTCACCTGTACAGGTCGTGGACCAGGCCCTGGTGGTAGCGGGTGGACAGCTGTCCCAGCAGCTGCTGGTGTTTCCTGTACAGATTCAGGTAATTGGAGAGGGGGAGGGGCTTCAGCGACAGACAGGTGAGCGTCTCCACCAGCTCGTTGCGGTCCAGATGTAAACAGAAGTAGTTCCCCGTCTCTGCTCGTCCGGTCACGATACCCTGGTCCTGTAACTTCACGTGGACCCAACACACAAAGTTTGAAAGTGTGTGTGTGTGTGTTAAATGTGTGTCTGTCCTGTCTCACCCTGTTCCTGCCGATATGATGTAAACCAGAGAAACGCTGCAGACAGACGGACAGTTCAAACTTACGTGTCTGACAGCAGGACCTGTCAGGACGGACGGGGACGGCTTGGTGACGTGCAGGTAGTTCAAACCCCCAGGCAGCTTCCCACCTGAGGACAGACATGAAGACGATGAAGTCTCTGAGACGTCCACAGACTGTATAAAACTGGACGTAGTCTCCGAGACGTCCACAGACTGTCTAAAACCTGGACGTAGTCTCTGTGACGTCCACAGACTGTCTAAAACCTGGACAAAGTCTCTGTGACATCCCCGCAGACTGTCTAAAACCTGGACAAAGTCTCTGTGACATCCCCGCAGACTGTCTAAAACCTGGACGTAGTCTCTGAGACGTCCCCACAGACTGTCTAAAACCTGGATGTAGTCTCTGTGACGTCCACAGACTGTCTAAAACTGGACGTAGTCTCTGAGACGTCCCTGCAGACTGTCTAAAACCTGGACGTAGTCTCTGAGACGTCCCCACAGACTGTCTAAAACTGGACGTAGTCTCTGAGACGTCCACAGACTGTCTAAAACTGGACGTAGTCTCTGTGACGTCCCCGCAGACTGTCTAAAACCTGGACGTAGTCTCCGTGACGTCCCCGCAGACTGTCTAAAACCTGGAGGCAGTCTCTGTGACGTCCCCGCAGACTGTCTAAAACCTGGACGTAGTCTCCGTGACGTCCCCGCAGACTGTCTAAAACCTGGAGGTAGTCTCTGTGACGTCCCCGCAGACTGTCTAAAACCTGTACGTAGTCTCCGTGACGTCCCCGCAGACTGTCTAAAACCTGGAACTGCAGTTTAAGGTTTCCTTTCAGCAACAATGAGCCCGTTTTACACTAGAAAACAAACTTCATGTGTGAGATTTCTGCTTTAACGTGTTTCCAAACTTAATTTTTTGCTTTTACAAAAGTCTCAGAGACTGAAAACTGAAAAGAGCAGCAGCAGCTTTTCTCCGGGACCTTCAGGCTCGCACACTTTTTCATCTTTTGTGTGTGTTGTGGTGGAGAATGAATATGAAGGAATGAGACATGAGCACTTTATTGTAAATATATATATGCATGTTATTATTTATGATGAATTCCTTCACATTCGTCCTCAGCTGTCGGCTTTCTGTATGTCCTCAGTGTGCTCGCCTCGATGATTCCTCGTGTCCTTCCTCCCGTCTCTGTGTGTTTTGTCTGCTTTTATCTGAGAGAATTTGCACTGCCAATATTTTTTCATTATGTTTTTTTTTTGTCGACTATTTTTTCAATCTTTCACCCGCCCACTGCCGGCATTATTGTGGCGGACACTCAAACCATAGCGGGTAACAATGGTGCATTGTGCTGCTTCGTATTCACGGAGTAACCAAGGCCTCTCCGCGGGTTACGTAAACACAACAGCCACTCTGCTTCGGCCTTCTCGCACAGATGAAACACGCATGAACTTTTCGATGTTCGCAGAGCAGACATGTCACATCGCCGCCTGCTATCCGAGTTCATTGCCTCGGCTCGCGGCGCCTGTGTGGGTGGATGCTGACAGTGAAATGCACATTATGATGCTTGGTGTCTGTTTACGTTTCAGCACTGAGAGTAATCTGATTACAGGGTTTTCTTCTGATAGAAAAAACTTTCTGAATCTTGAATTTTACTGCAGTTCCTCTAACGTCCACCTGAGGCTGGCTCCAGAAGTGAGTCAGTCTCCATAAGTCCCCATGTCCAAATGTCCAACTTCACAGCAGAAATAAACATGTTTACAGCCTGGTACAAAAAACTGTTTTGGTCTCTGTAGCTAATTTCCCCGTTCATGACAACTGTACTGAGGGTGAATTTATATACAACTCACCTGTTCACATTATATTAAGGCTTAAAGTTATGCAGGATTAAGAGCGAGGACACGTGTTGTCAACTGGACCTCCACCTCTAAATTTCTTATATTTAATATTTATATTTTTTAACACAATAACCAAATCTAGATCAATGAATCATAAAAAGACTTGAAGGTATCCAGACCTTGAATCTTGGCCTGCTTGTACAGCGGAACCAGATGATCCGTTTCAGGTGGAGCTTCGTCCGCGGGCTCCTGCGTCGGGTCGAAGAGAGGCAGCAACTTGGCCGCCAGGTCCTGGCCCACTTCTTTGGAGTTGAAGTCGGCGTGCGACCACTCGTCTGTGTAATAGCAGCGGGAGAATTTGGTGAGAGGTCCAGCGCCGCAAACGGCCGCATCGCTGGTCTGGAAGGTGGCGTTTATGACGAGTCTGCCGTCGAAGGGCAGGAAGGAGTCCCTGATGCTCGTGAAGGCGTCAAGGTCGACGCCTTTGTTGGAGAGATTAATGAACACCTGTGAGGAGGAAACATCTGGATGTTTTATCATGATTTACACATTCAGACCACATTTCTAGACAGAGTGTAAAACATGGGACATCACCAACCACCCAATCACACTGTGATACTCAAAGCCGAACATTTGCTGGGATTCTTCTGTTTAGACTAAAATGAAAACAGACAGCAGCTTTCTGTCCTCCTGTCTGACACAATGAGAATGGGAAACGCACCAAATTAATTTCGTGTCGGCTTCCAGGAGAGAAAATTAACCAGCAGCCGGCACACACATCCTGGCCAGCGACCCACCATTGTTTGGTTTTGTAAAAAACTAAAAACCGACTGGGCGAGCAATGAAACCAGCAGAAACTTTGACTCACTCCACATCGCAGATGGAGGGGCTCTGCGTCGGTGGTGAATGACACGGATGTGAGACGATCGGGACGTTCGTCGTCTCCGTCGTTCATCCGGGCCAGCAGGCAGTTACAGTGGACGTGGACCTCGGCCTTCTCCATGGCCGACATCGCGGCCTTCTTGACGACGGGGTCGCCGAAGCACGAGAGGGCGCCGGGCTCGGAGGGCGGCGGGAGGACGACATGGATGCGACGTCCCCGGATGCCGAGGCTGAGCAAAGTCTCTGTGGTGGTGAAGACGTCGATGGAGTTTCCGTAGACGACGGCATTATCTGGAAGAACACAAAGAAGAAATATACATGATTAATATTTGATCCTGAAGGCAGCGTGGGGCCACAAACAGTCAACCTTCTGCAGACACTAAAGGAAAATATAAATCCACTGTTGTGTCAACATTCTTCAGCCTTTACTTCGGCATCATAGACGTTGCCATCCTAGTTTTCTTGGAGCCAGAAGTGACCATAATTGGACCCTTGGTATGAAAAATATCATCCTGTCTGCTCACAAACATTCTCAGTCGAAAAACAGGAACTAAAATCAGTTTTTAAAACATTTGAGCAGAGAAATATTGATTCTGATTTGATCAGCACTGCCCAGTTTGACAGTTTGATCTGAGTTTCATGAGCCTGGTGTGTGTAAATGTGTCAATGATTTACTAAATGAACGTCACGCCGTGTGGAAGAAAGCTTGAAAACAGAGACTGAGCGAATAAATCAACTGAGAACTGAAACTCGACAGAGCTGCCCACCTAATGACCGTTAGTCATGAATCCAGAAACTCTGTCCACCAATCACATACCGAGGAGACATGAACAGAATTTAATTGCAGTCCTTCGACAACCGTTCTGCACCAAAGTGCTTCCCAAACCTTTCAGCCCTGCTCTCTCTTCAACATCTCCATCAAACTGACGATCTTCAACGGTGGAAATCCAATTTAAATCATCGTCCTTTTTGAATGCGCTGAAGGAGACAGAAGAAAACTACACACTACAGTGAAAAAAAACCCAAAACATTTTGGTTGAAAAATCTATTTTTCTTCTTAGTTTCTCTCGTGGTTTCTTCTGATTACAGGTGCAGTGGATGTTTATCTGGTAAATTATATTATTTCAAACACAGATAGAAGCTCTGCAATTTATGGAAACTGAATGGTGACCATGAAGCATTCATTTATAAAAAGAGACACCAGTTTGCAAAGGAAGTGTTCATTCACGATGGAGCAATGATACAATTACTTTTTCTTCCATCTACGATTCTCCAGAAAGCGATCATAGTTGTTGCTCAGGGTTTCCAGGAACGAATTTCACGAATAATGAAACCAGACAATGTAAATCTGAATATCTGAATGGATTCTTTCCTTTGTGAATCCTCCCTTTCACGTTTGCTCTTCAGGAGAAAGCTCTTGACATTTTAAAGAACGTAGCTCGTACGTAATGACAGGATGTGCTCCTCGTCTCTCGACGATTCTGTTACAATTAAAGTACAATGCCTGGAGCAGCGGGGTCGTCATGCCAATAGTCTGAAATACAAAGACGAGATTTAATATGCTCATGAATCCAAGAAGCTCCGATAAAAGCTGCTCTGCTCGCAAAATATCCTTATTAAAAGGTATCATCAGTGTTGTAGTCAAGACAAGACCAGGCAGTGTGCTAATGTTCACCAAAACTCTCTGGATGTTTGTAGATGGAGGTGTGGAGGCTGGATGAAGGCAAAGGTGTAGAGTTACACTGAAGCCATTTGAAGATTAGATTGAAAAGGAGTTTTAAATAAACGTCCCGACCTGTTTGAGTAACCGAGTCGAGCTGCTGCTCGGGCTCTGTCCGTGGTGCTGAAGGAGAAGCAGCGAGTCCGGCAGAGCTCAGCGTCACATCGATAAATCTGAAACCCGCCGAGTACTGACACGCTGCTTCGTGAAGGAACAACAGTTACAAATGTTCAGGGTCGTGTTGTCACTGTGATAAAAACCTTCACACAGAGAACCTCGACTGTTTTGAGGAATTTGTTCTTTGTCATGGAGGACATTGATTTCTGGAGCTATCACAGCTTCGTTACGTAACTTTTCCACCTTAAAACAACAAACAGCTGCTGTACGGCACTAAGTCACACAGCAGCAACTATTTCACTGATTCTGGTGAAACTGGATCATATTTTATGGAGGAAATGTTTTCTGGTTTTCCCTCTGATGTCCTCCGACAGAAAGCTTCACTTGTTGTTAAGTAAGTTAAAGTACAGAGTAATTGATTACTTGTTATTCGCAGCACCAGGAGGAGGCGTCGGAGCTGAGCGCCGCAGACAGACAGATTGTTAGATTTGATGTTTCCACGATTTAATTGTCAAAAAGGAAAAACAAACCTTGAAGTTTAACGCCGAGACAGAAACACAGACGGCTGCTGCTGTTATTAAAATATGGAAATAAACACGGAGTCAATTTGCATTTATTAACGGTTTCCCTTTATGACTGGGATCAACTAATTAGTATGTATAAAAGCCTCACTCTAGATCACTGCACAATTCCTTCAGAGAGCAGATTAATTTAGCTTAATGACACTGTGTACTTTTGCTGCTCTGACAGGCCCGGCTCTCACAGACTGATATGATAATGGGAAATGGATGGAGGAGGCCGACCTGATTCACACAGATAAAAGATTTCTCTGCAGCTAATTAGCTGCTAATTATACCGGGGCACTTCAGCGCTGACTGGCTGAGTAATGACATACTACTACAGATTCATCTCAGGCTGTGTGTGTGTGTGTGTGTGTGTGTGTGTGTGTGTGTGCGCTCACCCTCCAGCTCCACAAAGTTGGCACACAGCCAGCGGCGAGCAGCCATGCAGTCGTGGAGGTCGTTGAGGGTGAAGAGGTTGGACGGGACCGGCCCGGTGTGTCTGCGCTGGGCGGACTGAGCCTGCAGCTGGCTGTTTGTGACGGGCTGGCTCGGATCCACGCCGGTCGGACAGGGAACCTACGTGATGTCACGAGGAGAAGAAGAGGAGCAAAGAGGACGATGACGGATGAAGAAGGGAAGAGGAGAGAGTGGGCGAGCGAGGAGCTCACCTGGTACTGCAGGCCGGTGCACAGGACGAGGTAATCGTAGTGCACCCTCGTACCGTCAGACACACGGAGGTATTTGGACTTCCTCTTGATGGACACCATCTTCCCGGTCACCACGGTGATGCAGGAATGCAGAGGCAGCTGGGCCAAGTCTCTGCTGCTGAATGCATGACTGCAGGAGGTGGAGAAGAGCGAGAAGCTCCAGAAATGTGGAAAAACTGCTGCCGTGAAACAAAGTTCATCGGTTTTCAAGTGTTTGTTTGGTTGCTTGCAGTTGAAGGTCAAAAATATGACTCATCTATTGAAATATCTCATCCACGACATCGTTAATCACCAAAAGAAAGAAAGAAAGAGTTCCCACATGGTGCCAGCATGAGGTGAACATTTGTGATTTTTAGCTGAATGTCTTTGTCCAATATTTTGGTTTGTGATTAAATCAGAGCGACTTATTCTCAAACCTCCAAAGCTGGAGTTATACGGTTATTATATATTAGTGCGATTAATTTTAAACAATTAATGCGTTAAAATAAATTAATGCAATTAACGTGGTTTTGTTTACTTCTGGCGGCGGCTGACCCATAACCTTTGGTCACATGCGCGGTCAAACATCTCCCCTAACTAAAGGAGAGTCTATGGAGGAAAGATGGATGAGGACTTTTAGGGGGAACATTTCATTTTAAAAAGTTGCCCGACGGCTCGTTGGACAAAAACATTCCACAGAAGTAACACGACTTTAACAAATCACCTCAAAGCAAAACACCCAGTCTACACTACAGGAGTGTGGCACTCGTCAGTATATTTTTTCTGTTTGCACTGTGCATATAAAATGAATGAATTTAAATATACTTTCTCTGTGTTTATTCTACATTCATTTGATCATTTTACATAAATAAATATTCATTATCAGCTTCAGTCTCAGAAAAATGCATTTAATTTATTGATAAATTAATCGTGATTAATCGTGATTAATTACAGAAATTTTTGCGATTAATTAGTTGTTGTTTTTTTAATCGATTGACAGCCCTATTATATATAATTATTACTTTGATTGAGGTGAAGATATTTGGTAGTGAACGTGGAAAAACTCACCCAGCTTGAAACTGGAACAAAAACTGGGACGTCTGGTCGCTGCATTTAGTGCTAATTAACAAACATCATACCAGCTAATCATCGTCGTATTATATCATCATCATATTGTAGATTTTATTTATTTATTTATTTATTTATTTATTTATTTATTTATTTATTTATGTGCTTTACAATCTGAACTAACAATCTTGATTTAGGTGAGGAAAAACTCCCCGTTAACGAGGAGAAAATGAAAGAAATCTCAGGAAATTATTAAAATTATAAATTTAAAACAATAATTTGACAACTTGATGAACTCTGGAGTGAATCAGTGCAGGGGAGAGTAACACCGTCACATGTTTTCAGAACGTTATTTAACCCCCAGATGCCGAAACATAGTTTCCAGTCTTCGTGCCTCGTGTTGTTGTTACAGCGGCTCACCTTGTGGACAGGAATCCGACGTCCTCGCGGCTGCAGTCGCTGGGGAAACCGCGCGTCGAGATGAGGGTCAGGTTGTTGAACCTCAGGTGAGGGCTGTGAGAGAATAAACAACGCTGAATGGCATGGCTGCTTTTTCTGCACAATCCGGTGAATACATGCAGGACACGGTGTGAGAGGAATGTTTGCTGTGGAAGGACAACTTTCATTTCTGCTACATTCTTCATCCGGTGACGTGCAACAGAATTTAGAAAGCCTGACTAATGTCAGGCATGTCAAGAGGAAGATAAAGGCCGCGAGGAAAAACTCTTAAGTGTTGGTGACAGGAAGCTGTGCAGCATACATGAACGCACTGAGACGTCTGTGAAGATGCTCGACCTGTGAACTCTTTAAATATTATCCGCTAATATGAAAATGAAGGAATATGAGCTTGGATAAAAATCTTAAATGAGGAGTTAAGTAAGTCAAGGACATGCTGGTAAGACGTTTGTGTCTTCATATGAGCTCATTTGATTTGGGTCAACACGGAGGATCAAGTCATGGTGGATCAAGTCATGGAATAACAGAGCTCGTTTCAGTGAGAAAAGCTCCGTAATTGAAGGTTTAAAGGCCCCGCACAGCTACAGTACGCCCACACAGGTGATTTCACTCATCCGTGGATGATTTGACCTCTTCTCAGGTCTGTGTAGGTGTGTGCAACATCTCCATCATCGTCCTGTTCGCTTTGTCGCTTTTGTTAAGATGGAACAAATTTATCATTCGAGAGGTTCTGTACAACCAAACTGACCGCTGTCAATGACCGCTGTGTGCTCTTGATTTGTTCATAGTTTGAATAATTCAGGGTTTTTTGTGTTGATAAACAGCTGTTTACCAAGCAGCTATACTCTGAACATGTTCATGGTGTATATAACTCATATTCTATATTTAGATTTCTTGTTTAGGTTAGATTTTTATTTGTTTAATTTTTATCTATGTGTATTTTCTTTTCTGTCGTATGGTATTGTATTAGTCATATTGTATAGTCTTATATCATATTGCATTTTGTCTTATATCATATGGTGTCGTATGATATAAGTCGTATCGTATTGGTTGTGCTGTGTCGTGTCATATCGTATCATATCGTATCAGTCATGTCGTATCGTGTCGTGTCGTGTCGTATCAGTCATGTCGTATCGTGTCGTGTCGTGTCGTGTCGTATCGTGTCATATCGTGTCGTGTCGTATCAGTCATGTCGTATCGTGTCGTATCGTGTCATATCGTATCGCGTCGTATCGTGTCATATCGTATCGCGTCGTATCGTATCAGTCATGTCGTATCGTGTCGTGTCGTATCGTGTCATATCGTATCGTGTCATATCGTATCGCGTCGTATCGTATCGTGTCATATCGTATCGCGTCGTATCGTATCAGTCGTGTCGTATCGTGTCGTATCGTTCGTGTCATATCGTATCGTATCAGTCGTGTCGTATCGTGTCGTGTCGTGTTGTATCATATCGTATCGTATCAGTCGCATCGTGTCTTATCAACATTTGCTGTGATGGTTTGTCTTTCGTGTTTGCTGTTTTATTTTGTATTTAGTCTCCGCTCTCTTTCTTTGTGTTTCACACCAGGTTTGATCGTCTGTTTCACTCTGATTAGTTTTACTTGTTAGTTTTCAGCCATGTCTCGTTATCCATCCCTCACTATATTTAGTTATTCAGTCCTATCCTCGTGTTTTTGGACCTTTGCTTTGTTCTCCTGGACCTAGACTGATTTGGACTTTTGATTCTTGCCTGGTTTTGACCTGTATCACCATCCCATCAGCCTTTTTGCTATGACGTCATCCGGACTGGACAAACTGCCTTTGGATCATTCCTATCTTGTTCCTTGTTACCTTGGTTGTCCAAACAACATTTGCTTCGTTGAGCTCACATCACAGACACAAACCTGAGGACGTCACAGGACCACAGAGACATAAAACAGAAGGTGAAAACAAACAATGAAACCGGTGTCAGGGCTCTATAGAAGCTGTCCTCTTGACTTTTGAATTTGAGTGTAACATTTTAAATCTTTTACATTAAATATAAATAAAACCTGTCAGGTGTTGAAAGTTCTCCAGCCCCTCGATGCATTTGTGGTCCCCGAGCGTGAAAAAATCCTAAACTGCACTCTTCCCTCTGCTGTGTTTACTGTCCACAACATCTCTTGTGATGCAAATGATCTCTTTTGTGGCGGCCTACAGGACATTACCCAGCTGATAACGGCAGCTCCAGCTCCTCTGGTCCGGTGAATGGCACAGTGTGTTCGGCCTTATCACACCGACGCCTCTGATCGCCTCCTGCTCTGTTCTAATCTCTGCTTCCTGCTGAACGAACGCCCCCCGGCACAGATCTACAACGCCAGACACCAAAACGCTGGTAAACCGAGGGAGATAGTGTCAGTTAGTGACAGTCGGTCCGCTCGGTTGTTATGTTGCTCAGTAGCAGAATGACTGGACTGACATTTAGTCAGCGTAACATCTCCGGTTGAATTTTGCAAATAAAAACTGTGTCATGATTAAATTGGATCTTCAAGATTTTGGCTTCAGTAATAAAGAACCTGGTCTAGTATTTCTAGTAGAACGAGACGTTTGAGGACGTCACCGTTGACTTTTTCTGACGTTTTATGGACGAGCAATTAACTGACGTTTTGCAAATTAGGGCTCCAACTAACAATGGTCTTTATTATTGATTAACTTGTTGTTTTTTTTATTGATTGATTAACTGTGGAACAAATTTTTGACCTTTTGCTCGATAAATAAATGATTTTCTGTCAATCTATGAATGGAATCATCGAGTGAAGTTGGATTTCTCACTTGTAAATGATTATGATCTTCAGATTAATCAATCAAACGATAGAAGTATCAAGTGAAGAATCATTTCTGAGCTTTGTGTCTTCAGTGGTTTGATCCTCGGACATGCAAATAGTAATACTGATCATCCGTCAGACAATGACAGCAGTCAAACTTTCCTTGTTAATCTGTGCCAGAAGGTGGATTTACGCTGCAGCACTGAGGCATTATGGTCCATTATTGGTGTCTGGATGTGGCTGTGGATTTGCTCTGTTATCAGCCGGTGACAGACGGCTGCGGTGACCCTGCAGCCTGACCGCGGCGAGCAGAGGGCCGAGCCGCTGCAGAGCTCTTTATCTGTATGACCCCGTCGCAGCCAGTAATGGAGTTGGGTGGAGGGGGGTGGTGCTGCTGGTGCTGCTGGTGCTGCTGGGCTGGATTCAATGAAAGCTGGAAAGCTGTGTTGGTGTGGAGGGGGTGGACATTTGGGCAGGGCTGATAAGGGGGGCCCCAGCAGGCCGAAACTGACCCATCATTCACCCTCTCAATGCGTCGCCGCCTCACCATTAGTTCAGCGGACACTAACTGCCTCATTAGTCAACTCATTAGCGACAGCAAACACAGATCGCTGCAGCAGATCCCTGACGGGGGGGAAACAGTGGAGTGGCTAATTAAAGGGGGCCGGCGCTGGCCCCGCTGAATGCCAGGCCTCAGACAGCTGCGTGCTGCCCGCCCCGGCCGCCATCACCGCCATGCCAACCTCTGCCAGCTCCGAGAGCTGCGAGACCTTCACTCGCACACAGAACAACAAGCCCGGTTGCCTGGCAGCTATCGCCTGGTTCTGAATCAGCAGCCTGCGCTTCTTATTATCTGCCGGAGCAGTTAATCTCACAAAGGCAGGACGGAGGCAAACATGTAAAGACGCCCGACCCGGAGTCAAGTGACATTTCCAGAGAGTGGATTCCTGGAATAAAGGACGATAAAGAAATGAAAGAGAAGCTTCACGGTGGGACTTGATCTTCTTTGGGTTCAGGGTTTCTCTGATAAACGTGATCATGGCAGCACTTCATCATAACACCTGCCAGCTGCCTGTTACACTGTAAACTGTTTACAGCTGATCGGTCATGTGACTCTGATGTTCGCTCCCGTTAAGAGAAAAAGACAAAAAAACGTTTTCTAGAATTTCATCAAACTTTTCTGCAGCGAAACTAAAACACGTCGACGGAAACACGACTCGTGTTTCTTTGTACTTTCACTCTACACACAGTCGATGGGTGCTTGGAGACGACTGAATGCACAGATGGTGAGAGGTGTGTGTGTGTGTGTGTGTGTGTGTGTGTGTGTGTGTGTGTATTAGGGGGCCCGACAGCAAATTTTTTGCCCCAGGGCCCCTTAAGAGGTTAATCCGGCTGTGTGCTACAGAGGAAGAATCGTGACATTATTTGTCACTGCTGCCACTAATTCAGAGAAATTCAGGTTTACTGCACCTCGGAGGCAGACTCACCAGAAACAAAGCACCTCGAGGAAAGATAAACCCGTGTCTGACGCCCCCACCACCACGATCCGGCTGTTAACGGTGACCTTTGGCTCCAGGGTTAACTTCCTGCTGATGAGGCTGAGAGCAAACGGCGCCTGACAGACAAACAGAGAGACGAGCGTCAGTCAGACTCAAAACCACTCCTAAAACCATTTTCTGAAAATCAAATAATCCATCAAATGCATGCAGCCTTAATTATTAATACGCTGAAAGCATGACAAAATGATGTGTCCAATTTTCACCTCCTGAAGTAGCAGCGAGCTTTCATTAACGAAGCACTTAAGAGAAAAACCTGAGCCGAATCTTACACGTCTGAGTGAAGCGCTGTCCTTTCACAGGTGGGTGCCAATAACCGGACGTTACAGGATTAATATGTCACGACAGAATCCAGCAGACTGAAAAGAGACGAGGCTGTCTTTATTTTAGAAGACGAGGCGTTTTTTAAACCTCGAGTCTTTCTTCAAAATTTTATTTGACATTTGTACGCTGTCAAAAAATATTATTTTAGTTCTTTTTTGGTTCATTTAAAAAGACGAGTGGTGACGTGAGATGTGAAGAGAGGACGGTGAATGACACACAGTGTCAGACACAAACCCTTCACCAGCGATGAGCCGCTTGGTGAGAATATGAGACACAGTTTAAAGAGCAGCTTGAACGGACAGAATCAAACACACATGCACAGGGTTATCTGTAGAAATCAGATGTGTCGAAAAATCTCTGCTTCTGTCTCTTTACAGAAATCATGACTCGGCTACTCAGAATAATCCACAGACTCTGTTGTGAACAGGTTCATGTGTTCTTTTTTTATATGTAGGACGTAAACATTGACGGCAGAAATGTGCTCTGCTGTTCCTGTAACTGTGACACCTCATTTCTGTTTTTGAATCAACATGCGGCGTCATTCGAACGAGCTCCGTGTTGACGGAGGAGATGCAGAACTTCTTTTCTGAATTACAGGAACTTTGTATCAGTCACGTGTGGATCCATCAGGATCTTTTTGTGCTCGGTGTATTTCCCTGTGTTTGCTCTGTTCACATATTCAAAACTCAGACTGTAATGAGATGGAAACGCGGGGATCAAACGTGTGACCTGACAGTTAAGGAACACGTTTCTACAATAATTACAAAAGAGTCCCGCAGGAATTATTACAACACCGCGCTCTAATTTCCACCAATTCCTCCACCGCCGCCGCCGCCAAGCGTCTCTCGGCCCTCGCCCTGTGATCTGAGGCGACTAATGGCTCCTTCATCATTTATAATTAGGCAGATTGGCCCCACAATGCACCTTGTTGGATGAAAACAGCATCGAGCGAGAACGGGGGAAACCCGAGGGTGAAATTAACCTTTGTGTAATATTCAGATAATTTCCACGAGGGCCCGACATCTGTCACATGGTGAGAGACGTGGCGGCTCAGGAAAATAAAAGAGCATATGGTTATTTTAAATGAGAAAAACAAGCGAGCTTATAAATATTTCTAATTGTAGCAATTAAACAAAAGCAGCGAATGCTGAACATGTTCCAGCCTGTGTGTCATCACAGGTCTGAGAGCTCAGGCGTGTGGACGTGCAACCAAAGTTGCCCAACAGCAGCAACCCATAATTGCTCCAGCTACGAATTAAATGTATATTGACTTCAGACTTTTTGACGCGTTTACTCGTTGGCATGCCTCGGGACACACCTGTGCCACCTGTCATGTGACGCTGCAGTGTTTCTATTGTTGCCATTGTTTGAGGCTCTATTGAAGTTGAAATGATAATTGACCAATGGTTGCCCTGTAAATAAACATCTCCATCAGCAGCTCGTCAAGTATTGCCTCATATTACACTATCATGCAAACTAACACAAACTCCTCACTTCACGTCTGCACTCTGATTTCAGAGTCTTGACTGTTGAATCGTGCTACAGTCGAAATATGAAGCTACTTGTTCAAATCTGGTGTCGCTCAGGGAGGAGTTGCCTCATGGACTACAGATCCACACGCCTCATGGAGACCACATCCATGTTTTACACAGTCTGTGGTGACAGATTTTTGGATTTTTGATTCAAAGGTTGAATAAAAACTGAAAGCAGAGGAGCACCTTGGTGAAAAACATCCAGTGACAGAGCTTCAAAATGTGAACATTCAGCCAAACAATGAAACCTTCTGAATGTCCATCCATCAGAACCATGTTTACTCAACATGTGTGCTGATGAACAATGATCGTGAAGCTGTGTGTCCTGCAGACGCCGTGTTTGGACATTTATTGAAAATGAGGATTACTTTCTATGTTAAAACGCAGACGTGTTTGTCGCTGCGTGTAGCAAATGAAATGCCTGCATGCATCCATCTGAATACTGCAGGAATTAACCAGATGAGCTATTCACGTGAACAAAGCTGCTGTCTCATCTGCATGTGCGGTGGAGCAGGTGCAGCGGCTCTTATCATGCCTCACCTTCCCCGAACACAACGGCCGCCGCTCTGCGTAATGTGATCCCGCGCTGACAGAGAGGGAACAGGTGCTTTTAAATTTGATTAATCGTCCCGAGGCCGACGTCGGGGTCTTATCTGCACGGGGAGCCTGGAAATCATGACTGCTGTGTTACCGAGGCGAAGGCGGGGGCGGGCGGAGGAGGTGGAGGTGCAGGATTGGGTTTGATGGAGTGAAATGAACATGTGAGTGTACACGGTGACGCCTCGGCTCTGCTCTACATGTGGTAAATATTTGAAGTGTGGGACATTAAAATAAATCACAGCCAGCGTTAAGATTTAAGAGCAGAACACGTGACGGGCCGGAGCCGCGCTCAGCGCTGTTTTACCATGTGTTTATGAAGAAAGAAAGAAAAAGTTGGGCTCAGAGTTACAGAAACAAACAGCCAGCCCTGAGACACTGTGCTGAAAACACCTTGAGAGACTCAGGGCTGAGCATTTAGAGCTGCTGAGTGGCTCCACAGAGGAGCCGGATACAATAATCAATAATAAACAGGAAGAATAGTGCACGGACTCCGCTCAAAGACGCTCGTACACTCGAGTATTTGGAGCATTTGTGAATTCGTGAAATCCTGCGAGTCTCTCAGATTCTAAAAATTCAGCAAAGAGTGGATCAATGCTGGGCTGAATGATAAATGTTATATTTCCTTTCTAGTCTCCAAACACTCAAAGTACTTTTACACCGTGATGGTTCAGCCTTCAGGAGATATTTGGGGTTTAGTATCTTGCCCAAGGACACTTCGACATGCAGACTGGAGGGGATCGAACAGCGGATCACCTGATTAGTGGACGACCCGCTCTGCCTCCGGGCCACCCTAACTCGCCACCTTGCTCAAACAAGCCATCTGTAACCACACCCACCTGTCAGTCAAAGCGTCCACGCTCTTAATCCTGCATAACTTTAAGCCTTAATATAATGTGAACAGGTGAGTTGTATATAAATTCACCCTCAGTACAGTTGTCATGAACGGGGAAATTAGCTACAGAGACCAAAACTGTTTTTTGTACCAGGCTGTAAACATGTTTATTTCTGCTGTGAAGTTTTGGACATGGGGACTTATGGAGACTGACTCACTTCTGGAGCCAGCCTCAGGTGGACGTTAGAGGAACTGCAGCTTGTGTCTTCACTTTACAGCCACAGAGGTTGGTGCGGTGTGGTTAAAGAATACAAAGTATGACGGATTATTTCGGCGTACGCAAAAGAAAAGAGGAATAAAGTCGAACCTTTGCGAATAAATGTAACTGATAGTGGTAGAACATATGGCTGACCCTGACACTGTTCTATGTTTAAGACTTCAGTAATCCTCCATGAAGTTGTTGCTGAACATCTCCTCTCCGTTATCTCATTGCCTGCCACATATTCTGAGAATAAGAATCACGTAAAGACATCTTAAAAAGGTTTTTTCACGAGTTCTGCTGAGATTCTTCGACACAGCCAATCGTTCGTCTGTTTCTAACACTGTTTTCATCCATCGACTCCTTGTGCTGCTTTAACATCATGCATTATGTATTGCATATGTATATTATAGATTATTTCTCATGCATCCTGATGAAGAAGCGTTCCTAAAACTCAAAAACCATTGTAAAACATTGTAAGTAGCAAATGTTTCCTCGATGTTCATTCCATCACCCTGTCGTCTCTGTACTGGACTTTCCCGTCATACCTCTAAGTGCAGCTGAGCTTTTCCCTTTTGAAACAGCGCCGTCTAGTGGCCACGCTCCCTCCCTGCTGCCTCTGCTCCCTCTGCCTGCAGCCTAATCTACATTCCCTGGCAGGCTGCTGCCTGTCGGCCAGCTGCCGCCGTGCCCACCTGGTCCTCGGTGATCTGCCTGGATGGGGCGTTGATGCCAAGCTCCTCCAGCGGGTAGATGATCTGGCGTCGAGGGCGGACGGGGACCGCGCAATTGAGGATGAAATCCAGATGGTGGACGCAGGAATTCTGGGTGCAGAAGAAGAGGGCATGATGTCAGCGAGCTCGGGAAGAGAAAAATCCCCTCGGAGGTTAAACAGCATCAGTGTGGGAGGCTCGGGGGGGCGGCAGAGTGATAATGAGCTCTGGTGAAGAGGTTAGATGATGCAAGCTTTACACCACTGACATGAGCTGCCTGGAAAGCACAGCAGAGATCTGACCAGAGCTCATTCTCTGGTTATCTTCTGCCATTATTCTATTTGCACATCGCCGTCTCCCAAGCTGGTGCTTGTTTGTGGAAGGTAATTAGCAGAGGAAGTGGAGGCCTCTACACGTCGAGGAAACGTCTTATTATTGTGGTGGAGAGGTGGAGCTGGCAGCGCTGTCGGCACCTGCTGCCCCCGACCTCGGGGACAGAAGCCTGCCGAGGGCCAAACTCTGCAAAAAGTGACACGATCAGTGTGTGATCAGCCTGAAGCTGCACCACAGCCCCATCACCACCTGAGAGATCTTAAAGCTTCACCTCAAAGAATGAGAAACAAATCATTGAAATTAACTGAACTAATGTTTAAAGATCAGGCCTTATAGAAAAGTTTGTCAGAACTAAAGAGAAGATTTCAACTTTAAAAATAAAAAGCCTGTTTTCTGAAGATGTAGATATTCATATTAGTTTTAACTGTCTCTGTCCTCCAGGCCTCACGTCAGTCTCTAACCTCAGATATCATCGATCCTGACATGAACCTCTTTGGATTCAGGTCAGTTCATCGTCTTCCCTACAGGCCTTCCTGACTCGAACCGCTCAGACTCTGACCTGAATAACTTCTCAATCGTAGTTTCTTCTAAGTCTAACCACTCGGACTCTTTCCCTTACCGGCTGTGACTCGAGACCAATCAGGGAGCGGTACATCCTCTGACTCCAACCATGGATCAGTGTTAACGTTAGCAGGTTTCTGAATTGAGCTGGTTGAACTGTTCTCTCATCATAAATAACAGAAACGTCAAATATCTCGTTAAACATTTTGTTCTTGTTTGTTGTTGACTCCAGTTTTCCTGACTGACTTCGTCTCCTGTCAACAAGTGAAATGAACTTTGTCTTTGCTGGATATTTTTTGCAGCGTGTGAGCTGAGCATCATCGCACTAATGACAGTGTGTATCTGAGCAGACATGCACAGAGGCTGGAAGGGGCCCAGCGACGAGGGGGCCAGCGAGGGCCTGAAGGCTCCCCTGTGCACCCACCTCCTGGCTGCGGTCCGGCGGGTAGATTCTGTGGTACAGGCAGGATCTGTGAGCCAGCCGGAGGACCTCCTTAAACAAGCGTCTGGAGAAGTTCTGGAAGGACGGTGTGAGGACCAAGTGGCGAATCTGAGCGTGCTCCTCGTAGCGGTGATGGCTGAAGTAGATGAAGTTCTCGATGTTGTAGTGGGCACGGATGTACTCGACGTCCTGGAAACGAAAAGACAGAGGGAGAAATGTTTGTTTCTTTGTTTGACGCAGTTCATCTGTTTTTGTTTCATTTCAATAATAAGGAAGAAAGATGATGAAGATTCAGAAACATTTTCATCATCAGAACAGAAACCAGCTGAAGAGGACTTCATCACATTCATGTTGAAACCTTCATTATTTTTATTTTACCTTTTATTTTCAATTCTCATCAGGATCCATATGTTTTCAAATATCCTGAATATTTCAGAAATAGTTTTCTATATTCAGTATTTAAATGTTTCTGTGATAACATCAACGACCGTCTGGAGGAGATCGATGATTTTCATTATTAGTTGATGTTTAATTTGTTCTGATTGAGTTTTTAAGCGACCATCTTCAATTTAAAATGTTATAAAACATTAAAAAAACAGATATCATCATAATGTTTGACATCTACACTGTGAGTATCTTTTCATATTTCATTTTTGCAGCACAGAGTTCTTGGATGTCGGGTCTGTACGACAGCGCTGACACTAAAGCTGAGCTGACATTTTATTTGAATAACGACGATGATAAATTATGATTCATTTCACATTAAGGGTCACGTGGTGTGTGTCATGGCGTTTGTTGGTTCATGTTTCCTGTTTTATTTTGTCTCACCTGTCTCACCTGTCTCACCTGTGTCCCTGTGTCCCAGTGTCTTTTTATTTATTCTTGGACCTGTTTGTTCTCTTCACCTTCAGGCTGCAGGTGTCCACTCCTTAGTTTTGTGTCAATAAAGTTCAGTAGATACTAATTATGTATGATGTTGTCAAATAAAGTAGTAAATGTGTAAGTTTTCGCTCCAAAAAACTCCTACAATTCCCATAATGCAACTCATATTCATGATAATGTTTAATAATGCAGTAAAGACATGTCAGAGAATTAACCCCCCCCTCACCCCTCTGACACTGCATACGTACCGGCTCGTCTCTCATGATCAGCATCCCCACGACCCGACCGTGCACCTGAGCCACGAAGGCCTGCAGCAGCAGCCCGTCCTGACGGTCCACAGAACGAGACAGAGTCTATGTCAATACACACACGTGCGTGGATCGAGCGGCATGAATACACATGAAGAGGAGAAGTAATTATCAGCTCTGGAGCTGCAGCAGCGACAGCTGGGGTGTCAGTCAGAGAGAGAAACCCGTTCGGCTGAACTCTCACCAAGCTGCTCGCTGGCACACGTTCCACACTCCTCGTTTATTCCAACACAATCATCGTCACTGTCCAAAACTATCATGTTTCCATTTGACGAGTCAGAGGGGAGCGGCCCGGTGTCAGCCATGGTGTGTGCCGTTAGTGCTCGTTACAATCATTCACACTGAGGTTTACTCAGAGAGAGTCAGAGGTGGAGGAGTCAAACAGGAGGAGGAAACTTTGAATCTTTCCTGCGTTTAAACACATTTATATGATTCTATCAAACTGTGTTTAAAGAGAAGATAATTATGTTAATAATTGTGTTATTAATGATTAATTCATGACATTTAGTCCATTAAAAGAACCTGAAACTTTATTAAACTGATGTTTTATGTTCAACTTTCGTCTCTGTTTAGGAGAATATACAAAAACAGAAGTAGTGTCTGTGAGAGGGCAGCGTGCAGCCTGAGAGGCAAAACCCAGAGCAAAGAAACAACTGAACACTCAGTGTGTGTGTGAAACTTCTCGCTGTGAGCTCAGAGACACCTGAAGGGAGTGTGTGTGTGTGTGTGTGTGTGTGTGTGTGTGTGTGTGTGGTCTGACCGGGTCTCTGCCGGTCTCATAGAAGCGGTCCAGGTCCTGCAGCAGGGACTCGTTCAGGCTCAGACCCGCCACCAGCTCAGAGACAGCGGGCCGGTCTGCAGGCACAGCCGGCCTCACCTCCAGGCTCCTGTTAGAACAACCACACCATGAGCACACACACACACACACACACACACACAGGTGTTTGTGTTCTCTACAGGAGGACCCACCTGAGCGCGGGGCGGTGCGTGACGTAGAGGTCATGGAGCGGCGAGCTGGTGTCACGGCGCGGCGCCCTGACGAAGCTCTGCAGCAGCGGGAAGTCAGGGGACAGGGTCGGTACGGCGATGACGCAGAAGTCCAGGTCCTGACAGAGACACAGAGACACAGACTGAGTCTCTGTCCTCGTTCACAGCGGCCTAACGTGTGAGCGTGCAGAGCTGATACTCACAGGGAACAGTGTGAACACATATGGAATAAAGTCCAGTGATCTGGAAGAGCAGAGGAGAAAGTTCAGTGAAGAAATGTCTGTGCCAACTTCGAGCAGCAGAGCAGAGGAGGCTGCCAGAGCTGCTGATCAGAGCTGCTGATCGCTGTGTGGAACAACTGGCCGACAATCTGCCCCCGCTGCTTCCAGCTCGACTCCTCGCCTTCAGCTTGTCTCGCTGTCACTTTGCGCGCAGCCCTCATTAATAACATGCTCACTCTCTGCAGGGAGCGGCTCCGCTCCGCATCGGGAACAGCTGGGAGGTAAGGCGGTGCTGAGAGGAGCCCAGCGGGGGGCCAGCTCCGCTCACTCTGTCTGCTGTAACGCAGCATATGACTGATGTAACTCTGGACAGCTGCCCACTCAAACGTGCAATTATGAGTGAGGAAATATGGAATGATTTTTAAAATGCACTTCACTTTTTATGAACATACTCGTGAAATCTGACTGATTTAAACATGTGACCTGCAGCAGACGCACTAATTACTTACACGTCTCAGCTCCCAGCCCATTGGTTCATAAATAATAATAATAATAATAATAATAATAATAATAATAATAATTGTTCTCTAATTTCCTAAAAAAAGACAGGAGGAAATCGTGCATTTGTTGCTGCTGAACAGATCTGATCTCACCTCATTTCATGACTCTTGTCAATGATAAAGAACTTGATGCAGAAAGCGTTTCCGGTCGACCGTGTCTCCTCCTGCTGAGCCCAAAGACAAAGACAGTTCATGACTCCTGCACTGATGGACAGTGCTTCATTCGTCTGTTTACGTCAGTCAGTTCACCTGCTCTGTGTTTCTCTGTTCTTCTTCGTCGTCGTCTTTCGTCCGTTTGTACAAACCATCAAACTCGCTCAGGTCAAAGTTTTCCTGCAGCTGTTTCAGATCGACATCAGACGTGACGCTGATGAAGCCGACGGCCGCTCCGTCACTCTGTGGAGGAGACAGACAGACACTGATACATATATATATATTTCCCCACATACTGTAATATCTGTCTGTAAGCCAGCAGCCTTCTACAAGTTCATGGAGGAGTTCTGAAGGTCAGTTTAGTATCTGTTCTGGAGCTTTCAGTCATCATAATTGGACCATTGTAGATGAGCAAACTCCACCTGCTGATGGACATTCATTCTTTATTGGAAGCTGGACTCGTGACACAGAAAGCAGCAGAAAAACAAAACGTTGTGTACTTTAACAGAAAGTTTGAGGCGCTGAGCGAGAACAGCCGAACCCTCTGGGGCAATGTTTGACTGTTTGTTCTCTGACTGCTCAACATATTCAGACAAAAAGCCCAAAATGCTTCAGATGTCTGGACACAATATGTTCAGTGAGAGCATGTCTTGGCCAAGTATCAGCTCGTATCTGCCATATGCTGCCGTGAACACATGTCGGCCCGACTGGCGGAGAGGGAGGGGAGGGAAGATCTGTCGCCTCCCGGGTCCCAGAGGGAACGGACCCAGTGAGGTCTGTGACAGTCTGAGCGTCGGCGCTGAGTGGAGCAGACGGGCTAAATGATTTTTAGATCAACAGTGTACCTGAAGTTTAACGAACAGAACAGAATTCTGTGTTTGATTTACAGAACATAATATTCATACGCAGGGTTCCATTCAAAATGTAAATAATTATGTTTTTCTTCAGACCTTTATATCTGCAGACGTTACAGAGGGTGACGTGAAGGAGGTTGCAATCACCAGCTGCACCACTAGATGGCACTAAGTCCTACACACTGGACCTTTAAGTGAGCGACGGTGAACAGCTGGAACAAACCTCACAAACAGCTGCGTGACTCTCTTGGCTCTGGGACTCGATGAGCTCTGACAGGAAGTACGGCCGGTGTCCTGACAACAGTTTGGTCTGCTCTGAAACGAGCTGCAGGATGTCATCGGTATCTTCAACCCTGTAGGGAACAAAGAGAGAGCGTGAAGCTCCACAGATCATTCCCTGCTCACTAACGCATTCATAATATCACCAGCTACAAACTGCTCAGCCTCCTTTAGATCATAGGCTCTGCTGTAACCGGAACATTTATTAACTTTACCCACTTAAAAAATATCCAAATAAAATGAATCCTGCTGAAAAGCCTCACTCTTATCACACCGTGTGCTTCAAATAAAACGTGGGCGCATTCTTTGACTTGTAGCCAGTCCACGAGATGCTGAAGTTGCAGTGCACCTCCAGCACGGTGATCCTCACTGCGCTGCATGAGCATGCAGCTATGTCTGAAAGCAGACTGATGTGGTGTGAATCAGTGAGGTCACCTGGCTGGTCGGACAGGAAGCTTTGGACTGTGCTGCTGTCGGTGGCAGATGAACGCTGAGCTCTGAGGCCCGGGGTCAGTCCGGCGCTGCAGCGGCTCAAACACCTCGTCCAGCGCCGGCTCTGGAAAGTCACAACGCGCACAAGTCTCTTTAAATTCAGAGAGAAATGACTGATGAACGTGAGAGTGAATCTGAAGCAGTGTTTCACCTAAAGCGGCAGCGTTGGGGCTGAGCAGGCAGACGTGTTCGAGCTCCACGACTGCATTAAAGGCAGCTCTGAAGAAAAGAAGCAGGACAACAAGAGAACACGATGCATTCATCTCTGAATCTGAACGTTCGTTATTTCACAGTCCAGAAAGCTGCAGAGCCGTACCTCATTATTTCCTTCACACTTGCTGCGGCGAAGTTTGGCTCTGCCACGAAAAGGTGGAGGAAGAGAGTGTTGAGAGGCTGCAGAGGGAAGACATGGAGCGTGTCAGCTCACCTTTAATCCACCTGATCTGAGGAGTAGCTTTACTTTACTAAATCTGAGCAGATCAGGTCACATAAACAATATTCATCTCTGCAGTAAGAACTCATGATTGATACACACTGTGCATTCTTCAGCCCTGAAGTGTTTCTGCAGGAAGGTTTCCCAGCGAGCCTGATCCACCAAGCCTCCGACGGGGTGATCGAAGAAGGAAGCGTGGGCCAGGATGTCGTCCCGTTCGTTGGACAGAGTCAGCGCCAGGTTGGCTTTCTCTCTGGAAGAGCAAACGAGAAGCAGACGTTATGTTGACATCAGATACTTTGAGTGTGAGCGCTCACGAAGCCTGAGAAAGTCTGTGCAGACAGGTGAAGCTGCTCTTCATGATCCACCTCTGCTGTCAGACCGAGCGCTCGTATGTTCACGTCAGCATTTCACCACAATATGCTTAAACAACAATAAACTACAGATCCAGGTGGAGCGGAGCGGACGGCAGGTGAGACCCAGGATCAACCAGCTGAATCGTTTTCATTGTTTGTGATCAGGTGTTTTTGTTTTTGACAGAAATTATTGATACATTTAGATTCAATGATAAAACCCGTCATGTTATCAATGATACTAATTATTGCTCTATTTCCTGAAGAAAGACAGACAGGTGTGTAGTCTCACAGACAGGTGTGTAGTCTCACAGACAGGTGTGTAGTCTCACAGACAGGTGTGTTGTCTTACAGACAGGTGTATAGTCTCACGGACAGGTGTGTAGTCTCACAGACAGGTGTTCAGTCCTACAGACAGGTGTGTTGTCTCACAGACAGATGTGTAGTCTCACAGACAGGTGTGTAGTCTCACAGACAGGTGTGTTCAGTCTCACAGACAGGTGTGTTGTCTTACAGACAGGTGTGTCATCTCACAGACAGGTGTGTCATCTCACAGACAGGTGTGTTGTCCTACAGACAGGCGTGTAGTCTCACAGACAGGTGTGTTGTCCTACAGACAGGTGTGTTGTCTCACAGACAGGTGTGCTGTCCTACAGACAGGTGTGTTGTCTCACAGACAGGTGTGTTGTCCTACAGACAGGTGTGTTGTCTCACAGACAGGTGTGTAGTCTCACAGACAGGTGTATAGTCTCACAGACAGATGTGTAGTCTCACAGACAGATGTGTAGTCTCACAGACAGGTGTGTAGTCTCACAGACAGGTGTTCAGTCTCACAGACAGGTGTGTTGTCTCGCAGACAGGTGTGTTGTCTCGCAGACAGGTGTGTTGTCTCACAGACAGGTGTTCAGTCTCACAGACAGGTGTGCTGTCTTAAAGACAGGTGTGTTGTCTCACAGACAGGTGTGTAGTCTAGCAGACAGGTGTTCAGTCTCACAGACAGGTGTTCAGTCTCACAGACAGGTGTGTTGTCTCACAGTCAGGTGTGTCGTCTCACAGACAGGTGTGTCGTCTCACAGACAGGTGTGTTGTCTTACAGACAGGTGTTCAGTCTCACAGACAGGTGTGTAGTCTCACAGACAGGTGTGTTGTCTTACAGCAGGTGGATCACGTTGACCCGTCCCTCAGCAGCCGTCGAGGACCCGGTGATGATGAGGCTGTCGATGGCCTGAGCGTCCGCTGACTCGCTCCTCCGGACGGCCACAGTCTGCTCCTGACCGCTGGGCGAAGTTATAATCCTCATCTTCACCTGGACTGAGTTTAATTAATGAACTTTAATTAATGCTATCATGGACGTCAGTTAATAAAACAGCTTAAATGTTACTCACGTGTACTCAGGTGTATTTCCTCACCTGATAAACGTCACCGTTCGTCTCACCGTCTGTTAATTACGGGTTAAATTAAAACCAATTTAACGTTAGCTCAATTAACAACGGTAACTTCCGTCAGCAAACTCCGTAACCATGGCAACAGGACGCTGCGCCGCGGGTTAATATCGGGAACTAGTGATGGGAAGTTCGGTTCTTTTCAGTGAGCCGGATCATTCGACTCAGCTCACCAAAGAAGAGTTCGGCTCTTTCGACTCCCAAACAGCCATTGACTGTTGCGCATGACATTCCGGTACCGGTACTACAAACTACTAAAATGTTGACAGGAGTAAAATGACGCGTACACGGGATACTGCTCAGAGTAAAGTGACTACAGGCGGTATTCATCACCATCATTTAAGCTATTTTTGATTGAAGTTGATTACTATTTTAAGTTTCTTAAGTTAATTACCAATGAAAAAAATGTCTATCTATAATGAATATTCATGCAGATATTTTCAACCAATAACCTGTCACAACAGCAGATGAAAAGTAGCTGCAAGCTGTAAACAGTACATCAAATGTAATCGTTTATGTTTAATACTGTACATGGTCCCATTAAATAAAATGAATGAATGAATGAATGAATGAATGAATGAATGAGTTATAACTAGAACTTTATTTACAGTGGTCCCTCGTTTATCGCGGGGGATACGTTCTAAAAATAACCCGCAATAAATGAAATCCGTGAAGTAAGTTTTACAATTATTATACATGTTTAAAGGCCGTAAAACCCCTAACCACACACTTTTATACACCTTTTTACACACATTTTGTACAGTACTCCCTTAGTTAATCAGGGCGCAGAATACACGTGCGGTTCTCACTCAGCCAATCAGGACGCAGAACACAATGTTCATACTGTTACAGTACGCAAAAAAAAAGCATGCAAAATTACACTAAAAAAATCCGCAAAACAGCGAGTCCGCGAAAAGTGAACCGCGATATAGCGAGGGACGACTGTATATGTAAGATTACAAGTCTGTCACATCTAAGTTTTATTTTTGCTTTTCTGTTTCCATGCTTTTCCCTTTTGATCCTTACTAGACTATCATGTAGTTACACCCACGGTGTAAGAAGGAGAGGTTCTGCAGGTCCTTCATCCCTGCTGCTGTGTTGTAGTCTCTTGTTCATGTCAACCATTGCTATTTTTTTGTCCATTGCTATTTTTTTTTTAGTTTGTTTTTGTTTTTTTGTTGTTGTTTTTTTAAGTTTATGTTCTACCTTAGTACTTATTTTGTAAATCTGCACATTCTACTTTAGTACTTTTTGTAAATATGTAAACTGTGTTTTCCCTCCTTGACTATTTTTCGCTGCTGTAAACAAGTGAATTTCCCCGTTGTGGGATAAATAAAGTATTATCTAATCTAATCTAATGTAACTATGCTGGTGCTATGTCACTATTATACAATGTGAACTAGTCTGACTGAATTCTTTATTTGTTTGTTTGTTCTTTCAATAAAGTTTGGAGGGGGGTGAATAGAGACGGTTTTACTTTACAAAACAAAAGAATTAAAAATAAACGGCTCCTGAGCCGGTTCACTTAAAAAAGATCCGGCTCTTTGAACCGGCTCGTCCGCGGACGCCCCATCAGCGGGGCATTGTGGGTACAGTGTCACGGTGGCTCGCGGTGCTGGCTGTTAGCATTTGTAGCATTTGTAGCATTTGTAGTTTTTGTTGTCGGGACGTTTTAAAAACATTTTTTGGGACAAAATAAAAAATAAAACTGCCGGTCAGCACGATGGCGTCCACCGCGGCGGGAAAACAGCGGATCCCGAAGGTGGCGAAGGTGAGAAAATAAAAAACTACAAACATTAAAGAACTACAAGCTAAGCTAAGCTAAGCTAACAGAGAGCGCCTTAAAGTTTAAGGACGAGCTAGCTCTCATGTTTACGTTCATATCTCATGTATGTGCATATACACGTGTAGTCTGTGGCTGGATTATAGACTTTAATGTTGTTTTAGTTGAAAACACGAACTCCAATAACGGCTAACTAGGCTAAGTTAACAGCTAACGTGAAGCTAACCGTGTTAGCCTCCATGCTGTCTGTTTGTTGTGCTTCACGTTAAAACTACATCCGGTCAGTTACTGAAGCTTTTATGAACCTGGAGCTTTTTCCTCTCTGTAAAAACATGTTTGAACCTCCAGGTGTCTGCATGTTGGAGCCAAAGCTCCGAACATCACGTGGAGACAAAGACACCTCACTACAGACCTACCTGTTTTTATAGGTGACTTACATTTAGTCGATTAGCTGACACTGAAATCAGATTTTATTTGTATAGCCCGTTATGGAATTTTCTCTTTTTGGGTTACACGAGGTCACGTGTGAGCCTGGGTTACACGAGGTCACGTGTGAGCCTTGTGGTCCTCTGCAGTATTAACTGTTTGTCTTTGACTGGGTGCCACCATATCTCACTGTGATGTCCAGGGTCACAGAGACCTGTTGCTGTCTTCATAGACATAATAGATACCTGGCTGTTGACGGTCCATTAGCATGAACAGACAACAGTGTCTCCAGACTAGAATGTGTTGAAGGTGAACACGAACATGGGTAAATGCATTCCCTTTGACTATTTTGGGGCGTAAAGTATTTGTGGCGTCATCTATGAGGGTTTAAAGTCGATCCACCAGCATGAGTATGCAAGACCGACTCAGGCACTTCTGATGAACTTTGAGAGTGTCTCTAATTCTCCTTGGACAAGAGTCAATAAATAATACAGCATCAGACATCAGAGGCTCCTGAACACTTTCTGTCCTCCTGACCTCACCTTTGACCTTTGACTTCAGCAATTTCTCCACAACATAGCCCAAAGTACATTTGCCTCTGAGGGCAACTCCAGGGAAGAAGTTTAGTCAGTAACATGCATTAATGAGACATGAATGTTCAGGTGTGATAGAGATTTCAGTAAAGGAAGATGTGACTGCATCTAAAACCAATACCATGCCTGACTAAGCATAACCCAGAAAGAGACTTTTTATCCAAAGCATCATGTCCAGTTGTTGGTAGTGTTGGAGAGGAGGTCCTCTCTGAAGACAGGGTTCCCACGGGTGCTTGAATTCCTTGAAAATGCTTGAATTTTTTGTGAAGTGCTTGAAATTTGTGTGATGTCTATTTGTCAGTGTTATTGCGCTATGGTAGTTACACAATACACTGAGAATACAAGCCAATTCCCAATTAGTTAAAAATCAAAACAATCTACCACCATATGAAATAATGCTAATTAGACCCATATTATTATGCCATACAGTGGCACCGCTGCGCTTCCCATCATGGCAAACACAACTAGTAGGCTACCTATTTAAAGGTGCTGGAAAAATGGAAAAACTGGTGCTTGAAGGTGCTTGAAAAGTGCTTGAATTTGTTCATGAAAAAGGTGTGGGAACCCTGTGAAGAGCTGGAGGTCTTCAGGTACAGAGGGACGCCCCTGATCTGGTTCCAACAGACGAGGAAAGTCTGGATTGTCCTGAGCGTACGGGTGGCAGAGCCACACATGTTTGGTTCAGGACGTTTCGCTCGTGACTCCAACGTCGTGTTTAACGCCTTCCTCTTGTATTCCAGGTGAAGAATAAAGCTCCCGCGGAGGTTCAGATCACCGCCGAGCAGCTGCTGAGGGAAGCCAAAGAGAGGGAGCTCGAACTCCTGCCGCCGCCGCCGAAACAGAAGATCACAGACGAGGAGGAGCTGAACGATTACAAACTCAAGAAGAGGAAGGTCTGTGCGCACCTTTCGTGTTCTCCGCTGACGGCATGATCCAGGTTTCATGCCAGAAAAAAGGCAGAAGCTTCAGGAAGTCAAAAGTTTTGTGACAAGCCGTCGTCTGTTTTTCTTTCAGGGATTCGAGGACAACATCCGAAAGAACCGCACTGTCATCAGTAACTGGATCAAATACGCACAATGGGAGGAAAGTCTGAAGGAGATCCAGAGGTGAGTTTTCCTGCGGTCTGTCTAGCGATAAACCTTCATCTGTAACCTTATGGACCACCGCTTCATGCTGCAATTATCCTTTGAATGTTGATATTACAGGTAAACTTGGCTGTAACTCTCTCTGCTGCTTCCTCTGTTTTCAGGGCTCGTTCCATTTACGAGCGAGCGCTGGACGTCGACCACCGCAACATCACTCTGTGGCTGAAGTACGCCGAGATGGAGATGAAGAGCCGCCAGGTGAACCACGCCCGCAACATCTGGGACAGAGCGATCACCATCCTCCCACGAGTCAACCAGTTCTGGTACGAAAGACGTTAAAACGTCTTTGTTTACGGGGGAAAGTGTTTCATTAGGGAGCGCGATCAACATCTGACTGTCTTGTCACAGGTACAAGTACACCTACATGGAGGAGATGCTGGGTAACGTGGCCGGCTGCAGGCAGGCGTTTGAGCGCTGGATGGAGTGGGAGCCCGACGAGCAGGCGTGGCACTCCTACATCAACTTTGAGCTGCGCTACAAGGAAGTGGACAAAGCTCGCACCATCTACGAGCGATATATCCTTTTTGTTTTGTGTTCTGAGTTTTAAACCGATCAGATTTTGTAACCTCGGGATGATGTTTGTTCCTTAACTCCGCTGCACTCGTCATGGTTCACCCCGAAGTGAAGAACTGGATCAAGTACGCTCGTTTTGAAGAGAAGCACGGCTACATCGCTCACAGCAGGAAGGTTTACGAGAGAGCGGTGGAGTTCTTCGGAGAGGAACACGTGGACGAAAACCTCTTCGTGGCCTTCGCCAAATTCGAGGAGACGCAGAAAGAGGTTTGGTTTTTATCTTCGTCCTGAGATGCTTCATACCAGAAGTTGTTGAATCTAACTATGAAATGTCTCCTCCTCTACAGTTTGAACGGGTTCGGGTGATCTATAAATATGCTTTGGACCGGATCCCTAAACACCAGGCTCAGGAGCTCTTCAAGTATTACACCATGTTCGAGAAGAAGTTCGGAGACCGAAGAGGAATCGAGGACGTCATCGTCAGCAAGCGAAGGTTCCAGTACGAGGAGGAAGTCAAGGTATTTACAGCAGAGACATCGTGTCACGGAAACAAGCTGCTCAGGAACACGTGGAGTTTAGTCACCTGATGTTTTTTCACGTCTCAGGCGAACCCACACAACTACGACGCGTGGTTCGATTACCTCCGCCTGGTGGAGAACGACGCCGACCCCGACACGGTGAGAGAGGTCTACGAGCGAGCCATCGCCAACATGCCGCCCATCCAGGAGAAGAGACACTGGAAACGATACATCTACCTGTGGATCAACTACGCCCTGTACGAAGAGCTGGAGGTCAAGGTCGGCTCACACTCCTTTTATCATCTTTCACTACCAGTGAGCATGTTGGGGTCATAAAGTGTTTTATAACAACAAGGTGCATCTCAATTTTCCATCAGGACCCTGAGAGGACGAGGCAGGTGTACCAGGCCTGTCTGGACCTCATCCCACATAAAAAAGTAAGTTTCTATAAGACAATATCAGTCAGTTAAAGACTGTTAAGTCCACAGTGTGATGATCTATGTATCATGTTTTTGTTACAGTTCACGTTTGCTAAGATTTGGCTGCTCTACGCTCAGTTTGAGATCCGGCAGAAGAACCTGCAAGGAGCCAGAAAAGTCATGGTGAGCTTCAAAACATTAATATATATTCAGATCAACACAGAACAGACCAAACAAGGAGTAAAGTTGAAAATCTTCATAGACAGTCAGGAAACTTGACGGGCTTCGTTTCTCTCCTCAGGGCACAGCGATCGGTAAATGCCCGAAGAACAAGTTGCTGAAGGGTTACATCGAGCTGGAGCTGCAGCTGCGAGAGTTCGACCGCTGCAGGAAGCTCTACGAGAAATACCTGGAGTTCAGTCCGGAGAACTGCACCACCTGGATCAAGTTTGCCGAGCTGGAGACCATCCTGGGAGACATGGAGAGAGCCCGCGGCATCTTCGAGCTCGCCATCGGACAGCCGCGACTGGACATGCCCGAGGTATCGATGATGGATTAATTCATCAAATTTTACAGATTTGTCTCCACATTTACAAATCTACCAACGCAGTTTCTGATTTCTAACCGTCCGTTATGTTTTCAGGTGCTGTGGAAGTCCTACATCGACTTTGAGATCGAGCAGGAGGAGTTCGGAAACACCAGGAACCTTTACAAGCGGCTGCTGCAGCGCACTCAGCACGTCAAGGTCAGAACTGCTGTTTTAAAAAAGAAGTTTTACAAACCTGGAAACTTTAAAAGTCGATGTGACTCTGAATCGTCCTCCTCTTCTTCCCGTGCAGGTCTGGATCAGTTACGCCAAGTTCGAGCTGTCCATCGACGGCCCCGACCGGCTGCAGAGGTGTCGGCAGATCTTCGAGGAGGCCAACAAGAGCATGAGGAACTGCGAGGAGAAGGAGGAGCGGCTGATGCTGCTCGAGTCCTGGAGCGACTTCGAGAAGGAGTTCGGCTCCGAAAGCACCATGGAAAGAGTCAGGAAGCTGCTGCCGGAGAAGGTGAAGAAGAGGAGGAAGCTGACTGCCGAGGACGGGGTAAGAACCACGAAGAAAACGATGAGATTCGATCTGTGGTTGCAGTCGTCACAGGTTTTAATCTCTTCTCTCAATTCTTTCAGTCGGACGCAGGATGGGAGGAGTACTACGACTACATCTTCCCAGAGGACGCCGCCAACCAGCCCAACCTCAAACTGCTGGCGATGGCGAAGATGTGGAAGAGGCAGCAGATCGTGAACGAGGAGGTGGTTCCAGAAATCGCTCCAGGGGCTGAAGAGGCGACATCGTCGTCGTCATCGCCGTCACCCCCACCGTCCACCTCGGACGAAGCTGCAGCTCCTCCCGAGAACGGCTCGGACAGAAACGCAGCGGCCGAAGCAGAACAGGAAAAGACGTACGACGATCGAGACGACGATGACAGCAGCAGTGAGAGCGACAGTGACGACGAAGATGATGGAAAGAAGGAGGAGGAGGAGGAGGAGAAACCGAGCCCGAGCGGGGACGAAGATAAAGATTAGATTCATGTTTTGTAAGAACGTGTCCTCGCTCAGGGACTCGAGGGGAGCGACGTTCATCCCAGATTCATTTTTCTACCTGATATGTTTTCTAACAAAAACCAGAAAAGGAGCTGACGAGAAGTCTTTATTGTATGTTTGCTCTGCCGTCACACTGTCCTGTTGTCTCATTAAATTTTCATTTTCAATGTACAGAAATCAAAACTTGTTTGGGGAAATTAAAATTTGTACAAATCGGTGGCTCTCTGACGAAACGGTTTAATTATGTACAACGTAACCGAGCGGGAAAATGATCGTCAGGATGCAGAGAGCCACGGTCTGCTGTTATTCGATGTCTTCAGGTCTGACGGGATGCGGCAGCGGGATGATCGACTTCTTCTCCGTGTCTCTGGACAGAGCTTTCCTCATGTCTGCAACAAGAGAAGAAGAAGTCAGGTCACAGCGCCCCCTGCTGCTCCGTGTGCAGTTACATATTCATTCATTTTATAATCCAGAGTGAAAACAGGTTTCAGAGACCGTTTCTAATCTTGTATGTTGACGTGTGCACACATGACGTGAACAACCGCCTAAAATGTTACGTTATATAATAACTGGAGGTAAAATTCAAGGTTCTGAACTCTGGATCTGTTCAGGATTCAACAGTCAGCATTAAATAATCTTCTTGTCAGGAATAAATAAAACTGTGTGTAGCTGAACAGAGTCGGTCTCTGCTGCTTTTATAGTGACACATGGAGACAATTACAAACAAGCTGACTCATAGCACTAATCTGTGGATCGTTCATCCTTGATTTTTGAAAATATCAATATTAAAGAACACACAGACCAAAAAAAATGTCATGCTGAGGTCTCGGTTGAATCTCAGACTCAGAAAACTGAACCTGGTCCCTGAATCCTTTAAAGATGAAGCAGGCTGATCGCCATCGTGTTCTGAAGTTTTGATAACTCACCGTAAGCGTCTTCGTCCGGTTCTCCGTTGCTGGCTGAGTAATACTCGATGACCGTCCTGTACACGCTGTAGCCCAGACGCTTGTACATGTTCACCGCCACCTGGTTCGAGACTCGTACGAAGAGGTCCACGAAGAAACCGCCCTTCCTACGAGACGACAGTGAAAGTCACAGTTACACCAGGCAACAAGCACATCTGCAGCTCACTGATTTTCAGAATAAAAGCATCAGAAACAAACACTTGGACATGTGTTCACTCCAGGCTGTGACGATGACACGAACCTCTCTGAGATCTCCTCCAGCATCTCCATGAGTTTGGCTGCCAGGCCGAGTCGCCTGAACTCGGGCGCGACGGACAGGGCGGTCACGTGACCGTGCCACTCCTCCCGAGCCACGGATCCCTCCGCCTTCCCCATGACTGCAACACGAAAAGAACATTTAATATTCATGAGACAGTATTTACTGAAAGGATGCCACCTGACCACGAGAGGGCGCTACAGAAACAGCTGATGAAGCCTGCAGACGCTTGAAGAAGGACTTACTGTAGCCCATCAGTTCACCGCCAGGAGCCTCGGCCACGATGAAGTACTCCGGCCAGTGAGCCAGGTACTGGAGGTAAAACGGGATCCCATACTGGAGGTCAAAGGTCAAAGAAAACTACACACTCGTATATATACACTGCTTAAAAAAAATTAAAACATCAGATCCCAACAGGAAAAGAAATCAGGCTGGATATCTTCCCTGAGTGGACTGGGTAATGTGTTAGGAACCAAAGGAAATGAAAACTATCAACCTACAGAAGCTGAATTCAAAGCTAAACAATGACGCGACAGGCGAGTCCATTTTAACAAAATGTCTTTGTAGAAACTCATGATGGTACTCGGTAGTTTGTACGGCCTCCACGTCCTAATGAGACGACGGATGGTGTCCTGGGGGATCTCCTCCCAGATCTGGACTAGGGCATCACTCAGCTCCTGGACAGTCTGAGGTGCAACCAAAACACAATGACGAAGAGGTGTTCTACTGTCAGTGGTATCAGTTCCTTCATCCTCCAGAACCTGCCTGCACACTCCTGCCACATCAGGAGGAACCAGGACCCCGTGCACCATGCTGCCTGTAGTGACACTGACTCCAGCCAAATGCAAAACTGATTGGTCAGAAAAGATGTCACAGCCTCCACCTGTAAAAACATTCCTGTTGTACCTGTTGTTAATTTCATTAACACCAGAACAGATGAAAATGATTAACAACCCCCAAAAGTACTGACCTGACCGGATCGATGTCCCAGAGGTTAAACTGACTTGAAGCTGTACTCTGATTAAAACGTGTGTGTATTATCACATATGACACATGACAGCTCAACAGTTATTTACCTGGTGAAACATTTCTGATGTTTCCATTAAATAATGTGAGGATACAGTTTCTGTCAGAGGGTCCAGGTTTCTGTGGGACAAGACACAAACAAAAGTCAGCTTCAAACCTCAGTTATAATCATATTTAATGTTTTTATTTGGTTTTATGAACACTAATGTGACGACAGGCTGATTAAACTTGACATTTATTTAATTTAAACGTGCGGTTCAACAGGAAAACGACAGAACTTTGACATGAAGTGACACAAGTCCTTTAGTGGTGTTTCGGTTCAAGGAGTGACCGTGTTAACTGGTGACCCGTGGTTGTCGTAGAAACGAGAAGAGAGCGCGAGGACTGTTACCGAGGATTTAACGGACACACAAAATCAAAAAAAACAAAAAACACTCACGAGGACAGCTTCAGGTTGTCGACACGTGCCGTAACCACGACAACCACGTGTTCACCAGTTAGCACGGTCGCTCGTTGAGCCGAAACACCGGCTTAGCTTAGCTACATTGTAATCCTGGTTGTTTTTTTCACTAAACATTAAATTTCTCAGCCGGTTTGACGCGTGACGACACTTCCAGAGCATGATCACGATTCACCGGGAGTCTCAGACAGACTTTAATCAATATAATTAAAGATAAAAACAATAAAATCTGTGGTTAGCATGCTAACAGCAGGATGTAGCGGGGACAAACTGGCAGACAGAGACACGTGAAGACACATGAGGACAGACAGAGACACAGAGACAGGCTGCGCACTCACATGTTGTTGAATTTGAATAAATCATCGCAGGTGAACGGTCTTAATGTTGTCATGTTAGCTCACTGCTAACAGAGGAACCTCAGCGGCTTCACGTTAGAGGCGGAGAGGAGAGAGAGCAGCGCCCCCTGCAGGAGCGGAGGAGCTACTGCACCTCCTGTGTTTACACTGTGTCTGTACAGGTCATATGTGAAACAACACTGTAAACACACATGTCTCATTAATCATGTCTCTAACTAAACTTCTTCCCTGGAGTTTCTGTCTCTGTCGTCCAGCAGGTTCTCGTGGATCGTGGCTGCTGCTGTGGTCCTGCATGACGTCCACTACACATATTACTACTGTCAGTATTGCTGCCATATCTGCTACTGTGGTTATTTTATCAGTCATTGTAATTCATTGTCATTTTATCAGTCATTGTAATTCATTGTCATTTTATCAGTCATTGTAATTCATTGTCATTTTATCAGTCATTGTAACTCATTGTCATTTTATCAGTCATTGTAATTCATTGTCATTTTATCAGTCATTGTAATTCATTGTCATTTTATCAGTCATTGTAATTCATTGTCATTTTATCAGTCATTGTAATTCATTGTCATTTTATCAGTCATTGTAATTCATTGTCATTTTATCAGTCATTGTAATTCATTGTCATTTTATCAGTCATTGTAATTCATTGTCATTTTATCAGTCATTGTAATTCATTGTCATTTTATCAGTCATTGTAATTCATTGTCATTTTATCAGTCATTGTAATTCATTGTCATTTTATCAGTCATTGTAATTCATTGTCATTTTATCAGTCATTGTAATTCATTGTCATTTTATCAGTCATTGTAATTCATTGTCATTTTATCAGTCATTGTAATTCATTGTCATTTTATCAGTCATTGTAATTCATTGTCATTTTATCAGTCATTGTAATTCATTGTCATTTTATCAGTCATTGTAATTCATTGTCATTTTATCAGTCATTGTAATTCATTGTCATTTTATCAGTCATTGTAATTCATTGTCATTTTATCAGTCATTGTAATTCATTGTCATTTTATCAGTCATTGTAATTCATTGTCATTTTATCAGTCATTGTAATTCATTGTCATTTTATCAGTCATTGTAATTCATTGTCATTTTATCAGTCATTGTAATTCATTGTCATTTTATCAGTCATTGTAATTCATTGTCATTTTATCAGTCATTGTAATTCATTGTCATTTTATCAGTCATTGTAATTCATTGTCATTTTATCAGTCATTGTAATTCATTGTCATTTTATCAGTCATTGTAATTCATTGTCATTTTATCAGTCATTGTAATTCATTGTCATTTTATCAGTCATTGTAATTCATTGTCATTTTATCAGTCATTGTAATTCATTGTCATTTTATCAGTCATTGTAATTCATTGTCATTTTATCAGTCATTGTAATTCATTGTCATTTTATCAGTCATTGTAATTCATTGTCATTTTATCAGTCATTGTAATTCATTGTCATTTTATCAGTCATTGTAATTCATTGTCATTTTATCAGTCATTGTAATTCATTGTCATTTTATCAGTCATTGTAATTCATTGTCATTTTATCAGTCATTGTAATTCATTGTCATTTTATCAGTCATTGTAATTCATTGTCATTTTATCAGTCATTGTAATTCATTGTCATTTTATCAGTCATTGTAATTCATTGTCATTTTATCAGTCATTGTAATTCATTGTCATTTTATCAGTCATTGTAATTCATTGTCATTTTATCAGTCATTGTAATTCATTGTCATTTTATCAGTCATTGTAATTCATTGTCATTTTATCATTCATTGTAATTGTACGATATGTTTGTGTTGATTTGTTCTGTACACGTGACATCTATTGCACGTCTGTCCGTCCTGGGAGAGGGATCCCTCCTCTGTGGCTCTTCCTGAGGTTTCCTGAGATACTTTTGTCATTTTATCGTAGCTCAGCTTGCTACATTTCTCTGGCGTCATGGAAACTAAGAGACAAACCACTACACAAGACGTCCGAATCTTTAAACTGACTTCTCACTTCAGACCAGTCTTCACAACATCAGCTTCCTCTTTTTGTTTCCAAGAAGAGGGAAAGGGGAAGTGACATCGCCCTAACACAGGAAGCAGACGCAGCATCTCTGTACTAAAGCTCGACTTCAGACACTAAAGAGTCAGAAGAAGAAGAAGAGAGGCAGAATCACGATGGCTGACTTCAGATGGATTCAAGTTTCTCTGTTTGTTATCGCGCTGCTTCAGTTTCCAGGTAAGAATACATATATCACAGATATTCATGACAATAACTTTGTTACTCTTAATTCACTTGATCAAATATTTGATGAGCTCAATTTGTTGAACTGAGACGACAAAGCCTGTCGATTGTTTCTAACGTGGTGAGTTCAGTGAACTCGTCACACTAACTATGAACATAACAGACATTTTCTCATTTTCTCTGCTCGTCTTCACAGAAGCTGAAGGATTTCCCCTATTCACTGTCAGAGCTGGACAGGAAGTCACTTTGCCTTGTGTAAATGTGATAGACGGTCAGCAAAACTGTGACAGTACAACATGGGTATTCATAAATCAGAGAGCAGAAGTAGAGCTGATTAAACTTGGACAGATTGTTGAGAACTCTAAATCAGACAGACTGAGTGTTACACAGAACTGTTCTCTGGTCATAAAGAAGCTCACACATGAAGATGGTGGAGTTTACGACTGTCACCAATACAAATCAGGAGAAATACATTCATGGTATGATGTTGATCTGTTTGTTGTTACCAGTGAGTATTTCCATCATCATATTTTCAGCCCAAACTGTGAAACATCACAATAATTATGATCATAATGATGAAGTGAATTTGACTCTTGTTGTCTTTCTCTCACATTATCTCCATCTTCACCAGTGACTGAACACAAGATCAATGATCAGGTGGTGTTAAACTGCTCTGGGTGGACATATTATGAACTATGGTGTGTACAGACAGTGAAGTGGCTGTTTGAGGGTAAAGATGTGGATGAAGATCACAAAGATCTGCAGACATCACAGTCTGACTGCTCTGCCTCTGTGACCTTTACGACTTCTCATTTCATTCACACATCAAACTCTGACTTACTGACGTGTGAAGTGACTCATGGTGACAAAGTGCAGCTGTTTCCCTTCAGACTTCAGCCCTCAGGTAAGAAACCAGGTGAGAATAAGTCGAGCTGTTTAAAGTCACTTCAGACTGACGTGAATGATGACCTGAAATATTTGTTGATTTTATGGATGTGAAGTTTGAATATTACGTCATATCACAGCACGAGTTTGGTGCTCAACAGTTTGGTGACTCGTTTTCATCTGATCAGGTGACACGGCAACAAAACCAAGACCAGAACCCACAACCAAACCACCAACAGCAACAGCAACAACCAAACCACCAACAGCAACAGCAACAACCAAAACACCACCAACAGCAACAACCAAACCACCAACAGCAACAACCAAACCACCAACAGCAACAGCAACAACCAAACCACCAACAGCAACAGCAACAACCAAACCACCAACAGCAACAGCAACAACCAAACCACCAACAGCAACAACTGAGAGCAGCATGAAAAGTGGAACCATCAATGATGACTCAGCAGACCTAAAAGGTGGTGACTCATCATTTTTATATATCTGTTACTGTATTCTGTGTCTCTGTGTGGGTGGAGTTATTATTTCTATCCTGACACACTTCTGCATTGTGTGTAATGTATATATGTAACATGTGTCACTTCTCTTTTACTCTCCTCTTTGGTGAAAACCTTCACTGATGAAACTCAGAAACAAGAAGTTTGATGAATCTGGATTTTCACTGTGGAAACTAAAGTTGAATCTTTCTCTTGTCTTTTCAGGGAGAAAAACACAGATGGATGAAAACATGGTGAGTTTTTATAGTAAAGAAACAAAACAAAGAAACGGTCAAATCACTGTAAAATGAAAGTCAAATATCATCATTCAAATAAATGTCAAAACTCTACATTCACTGAGATTTCAGTTTGCAGTTTGCAGAGAATCGTCGTCATTTTACAGATGTTCACTGAATCATGATGGAGCGAGCACTCAGTGCACTTTTACAACACCTGTCACATTCAGCCATACGTTCAGGCACAATCACATTCACACACCGGGGTTCAACATCTTGCTCAAGGACACTTCAGCGGAGCTACAGCCGCCCTGCAGATCAGAGAAGTGGGATTGGGATTGGACAGTTGTCAGTTGGAGTGTTTCAGAGTGCGGCTTTGATCGTGTCCTGATGTCTTTCACAGGCGGCTGATGATGAAGATGATGGTGCAGTGAACTACGAGAACGTCACATCTTCTGTTTGAGTTTGAGCAACACCTCTGCCTCCGTCAGACTCCACCCATCAACAACTGGTACACCAGCTCAGCTGGAGAGTTTGAGAGCATGCATAGTTTTTGTCTTTTGTTCAGAACACAGCAGCTGGATTTGAACTGTCTGAACTGGAAACAGCTTTTAACTCGTTTAACTTCCTTAAATTTGCTTCTGACCAAATCATTTAGTCCTGACTTTAAGATGAACTCATCAGCTTTTAGCTTTGTTGTTGTTGTTAACATGTTTCAGAGTCCAGTGTGTGTCTGGCTTGAATGAGCTTTGAGTCTTAATGGATTCACTCAGTTAGTTTTGTCTTTATCTGACATGATAATTATATAATCTGCAAATAAAGAAGTGTTTAACAGTCGGTTCTACGCTGTGTTTGGTGGATTTTCTTTGCCATTGATTGATTGAGTCTCAGGACCACAACGATGCACTTGATGTGTAGACAATCTTTTTACTCTTCTGCCCTCGGCTAAGAGCTTTAGCCTATGCAGGCGAGTAGAAACATATGGCTTCAGTAAACCCTCGTGAGGGCGTTCTTTCAGTTTACTGAACCATTACAAAAGAATCCAATACAACACATTCAGTTTCCATGTAAAAAACATACATTCACACTTATTTCTGTGTGTAGATAACCAACCTGAGGTCTTAACATTAGCCATACATAGTATTTTGATAGCTACCCACAATGTAAATGATAACAATGCTATACTGAGGTGAATGGCGTGCCGCCTCAATAACACGAAACGCAAAATGAAAGCGTATAAAACATTCCTAATTAGCATATTTGATTTAATCTACGTGACTGCCTCATTTGACAAGCGCAAAAGTTGAGGAAGTAGACGACTCGACCAAGGAGAGCGACATGTTTTTGTACTCTGCTGCACTTTTACCTCCCGCCTAACGCACTTCCTGCTTCCCAACATACGCCACTAGGTGACAGTGTACGATTAACAACAAACTCAAAATCACTAGATTCCCTTAAAGGCACAGTAACCAGATTAGCTGTAGACTGAAAGCTTGAATCTGTTAGAAAATAAAGCTCTTTCAGGTGTGGTTCCTCGGAACCAGCAGGATGACTTCACTGATAGGTCTCAAGTACAGTCTCTGTTCGCCGTTGCGGGTTATCTGGACCTGGATCTTCCTTACCCTTCTCCTGGCTAGGAAAGGTCTTTGCAACAACAGCAAGAGGCAGTCGTTCCTGTGCTCTGCCATCTCTTAGCCAGACGACTCTCCCATTGTAGTTGGGTTTAGGTGTTTCTCCATTTGCGATGAGGTTTTGTCCACTGAGGAATTCCCTTTTCCATCGTCCCCAGAAGACATTGGCCAGATACTGTACAGTCTCCATTGTGCTTCTGAACAGGTCGCGGTCATCAAGTGGCCTGGGATGACGTGGGCGGCTGGCTGCTTTCTGTGTGAGCAGGCATGGCGGAGTAAGAATCGTCAGGTGCTCCGGGTCAGTGGAAACTGCTTGTAAGCGGGCCTTGCCTTAACAATGCAGTCACTTCCGACATAACGTCACCAGCATTCATTTGTGAGCTTGTCATAGCAGGTTTGATCATGTGTGTTCTGAGTAACCAGGCTTCTTCAGCTCCACATTCTTGCCCATCTTGGATGTGTTTGACGTGTGTCTGTCATCATTGGACGGTGTTAACCGCTCAGAGCTCTGCTGCTCTTGTTAAACACATAAAAAAAACACTTCCATCTTTGATTAGAGCTTATAGTTAGGGCTATTTTATTACTGTCATTATTGTTCTGTACACTGACATCTTTGCACGTCTGTCCGTCCTGGGAGAGGGATCCCTCCTCTGTGGCTCTTCCTAGGTTTTCTGAGATACTTTTGTCATTTTATCGTAGCTCAGCTTGCTCATTTCTCTGGCGTCATGGAAACTAAGAGAAACCAACCACTGCCACGGACGTCCGAACTCTTTAAACTGACTTCACACTTCGACCAGTCTTCACAACATCAGCTTCCTCTTCTTGTTTCTATCAGAGGAACGCATCGCTGTCAGAAACAGGCTGGCGGGATTGGATGAAAAGTATCTTGGGGAAAGGTGACATGGCACAGACACCGAGAGAAGGCAGACGCAGCATCTCTGTACTACAAGCTCGACTTTAGACACTAAAGAGTCAGAAGAAGAAGAAGAGAGGCAGAATCACGATGGCTGACTTCAGATGGATTCAAGTTTCTCTGTTTGTTATCGCGCTGCTTCAGTTTCCAGGTAAGAATACATATATCACAGATATTCATGACAATAACTTTGTTACTCTTTAATTCACATGATCAAATATTTGATGAGCTCCAGTTTTGAACTGAGACGACAAAACCTGTCGATTGTTTCTAACTGGTGAGTTCAGTGAATCGTCACACTAACTATGAACATAACAGACATTTTCTCATTTGCTCTGCTCGTCTTCACAGAAGCTGAAGGATTTCCCCTCTTCACTGTCAGAGCTGGACAGGAAGTCACTTTGCCTTGTGAAGATGTGATAGACGATCAGCAAAACTGTGACAGTACGACATGGCTATTCATTAATTCAAGTCAGAGAGCAACAGTAGAGCTGATTAGACTTGGACAGATTGTTGAGAACTCTAAATCAGACGGGACTGAGTGTACACAGAAACTGTTCTCTGGTCATAAAGAAGCTTCACACATGAAGATGCTGAAGTTACTACCTGTCTACCAATACCAAACTCAGGACGAATACATTCATGGTATGATGTTGATCTGTTTGTTGTTACCAGTGAGTATTTCCATCATCATATTTTCAGCTCAAACTGTGAAACATCACACAAATTATGATCATAATGATGAAGTAGTGAATTTGACTCTGTTGTCTTTCTCTCACATTATCTCCATCTTACCAGTGACTGAACACAAGATCAATGATCAGGGGTGTGGTTCCTGCTCTGTGTCGGACATGTGAATGGGTGTGCACACCAGTGTTGAAGTGGCTGTTTTGAGGTAATAAAGATGTGGATGAGAGATCACAAAGATCTGCAGACATCACAGTCTGACTGCTCTGCCTCTGTGCCCTTTTACGGACTTCTCACGTTCTACAATTCATTCACACATCAAACTCTGACTTACTGACGTGTGAAGTGACTCATGGTGACAAAGTGCAGCTGTTTCCCTTCAGACTTCAGCCCTCAGGTGAGGAACCAGGTGAGAATAAGTCTAGCTGTTTAAAGTCACTTCCGACTGACGTGAATGATGACCTGAAATATTTGTTGATTTTATGGATGTGAAGTTTGAATATTACGTCATATCACAGCACGATTTGGTGCCTCAACAGTTTGGGTGAACCGTTTTTCATCTGATCAGTGACACGACAACAAACAGAGACCAGAACCCACAACCAAAACACCACACACCAACAGCAACAACCAAACCACCAACAGCAACAACCAAACCACCAACAGAAACGCAACAACCAACCACCACAGCAACAACCAACACCAAACAGATGACCTCAGCAGACCTAAAAAGGTGGTGACTCATCATTTTTATATATCTTGTTATTGTATTCTGTCTCTCTGTGTGGGGGAGTTATTATTTCCATCCTGAACACACTTCTGCATTGTGTGTCATGTAATATGATTAAACATGTGTCACTTCTCTTTGACTCTCCTCTTTCAAACTGCTGAATATTTGATGTTGTCGTTCTCTTTCAGGTTTGTTGAGGTTTCATCGTGTCTGTGGGTTTAGCACTCTCATAATAATCGTGGTGGAGTCAGCATGTGGAACAAGAACTAAAGGTGAGAACTTTCACTGATGAAACTCAGAAACAAGAAGTTTGATGAATCTGGATTTTCACTGTGGAAACTAAAGTGGAATCTTTCTCTTGTCTTTTCAGGGAGAAAAACACAGATGGATGAAAACATGGTGAGTTTTTATAGTAAGAAACAAAAACAAAGAAACGGTCAAATCACTGTAAAATGAAAGTCAAATATCATCATTCAAATAAATGTAAAAACTTTACATTCACTGAGATTTCAGTTTGCAGTTTTGCAGAGAATCGTCGTCATTTTTACAGATGTTCACTGAATCATGATGGAGCGAGCACTAGTGCACTTTACAACACCTGTCACATTCAGCCATACGTTCAGGCACAATCACATTCACAACCGGGGTTCAACATCTTGCTAAGGACACTTCAGCGGAGCTAACAGCCGCCCTGCAGATAGAGAAGTGGGATGGGATTGACAGTTGTCAGTTTGAGTGTTTCAGAGTGCAGCTTTGATCGTGTCCTGATGTCTTTCACAGGCGGCTGATGATGAAGATGATGGTGCAGTGAACTACGAGAACGTCACATCTTCTGTTGAGTTGAGCAACACTCTGCCTCCGTCAGACTCCACCATCAACAACTGGTACACCAGCTCAGCTGGAGAGTTTGAGAGCATGCATAGTTTTTGTCTTTTGTTCAGAACACAGCAGCTGGATTTGAACTGTCGAACTGGGAAACAGCTTTAACTCGTTTTAACTTCTTAAATTTGCTTCTGCCAAATCATTTAGTCTGACTTTAAGATGAAGCTGAGCAGCTTTGAAGCTACAGCTGAGCTCACGTCTTCATTCAAGGTGAACTCATCTGAACTTCTGGTAGCACGAAGGTGGGGATGGCTGCGTGAGAGCTAAAATTGTCATTTTATCAGTCATTGTAATTCATTGTCATTTTATCAGTCATTGTGATTCATTGTCATTTTATCATTCATTGTAATTCATTGTCATTTTAAATCATTCATATTGTAATTCATTGTCATTTTATCATTCATTGTGATCATTGTCATTTTATCAGTCATTGTAATTCATGTGTCATTTGATCAGTCATTGTAATTCATGTCATTTTATCATTCATTGCGTCAATTCATTGTCATTTTATCAGTCATGTAATTCATTAGTCATTTTATTCAGTCATTGTAATTCATTGTCATTTTATCATTCATTGTAATTCATTGTCATTTTAATCATTCATTGTAATTATGTCATTTTATCAGTCATGTTAATTCATTGTTCATTTCTATCAGTCTTGTAATGCATTTCATTTTACATTCAATGTAATGTCATTGCATTTTATCATTCATT
>NC_040021.1:1437388-1437736 GCF_000972845.2 Larimichthys crocea
CTGCTCGTCTTCACAGAAGCTAAAAGACTTCTCTTATCCTCCTTCACTGTCAGAGCTGGACAGGAAGTCACTTTGCCTTGTGAAAATGTGATAGACGATCAGCAAAACTGTGACAGTACAATATGGGAATTCAGTGATCCAAGTCAGGGAGCAGCAGTAGAGCTGATTAGACTTGGACAGATTGTTGAGAACTCTAAATCAGACGGACTGAGTGTTACACAGAACTGTTCTCTGGTCATAAAGAAGCTCACACATGAAGATGCTGGACGTTACGACTGTGAACAATACAAATCAGGACGAATGAAGTCAGTCTCTGTGGTTCTTCTGTCTGTTGTTACCAGTGAGTAT
>NC_040021.1:1437836-1438010 GCF_000972845.2 Larimichthys crocea
GCTGAAGTGTCAAAAACTGCAATTCGAGTCAGTCTCCATAAGTCCCCATGTTGAAATGTGAAACTTCACAGCAGAAATAAACACGTTTACAGCCTGGTACAAAAAACTGTTTTGTTTTTTGGTTTTGGTTGGTCATTTTTTTATAGAATTCACCTGTTCAAATTATATTAAGGG